>NC_044982.1:98575391-98811669 GCF_008728515.1 Papio anubis
GACATTGTAACCTGGAACTCCCGTGTGGTTGGGCAAACAACTCTGATGCCTCCTGCACAAGATAAAGTGAGGATTAAATGACACAGACACAACAGTAGTACGTCAAATGTAAAGCTCTGGACAACTTCTTAAGATATTATCATTATTGCTGATCTCAGTTACCTCTTCAAACTCTGAGTTATTTTGACATTTTCCTTTTTTGAAATTTAGACTCATTGAGCTAGAAAAAGAACTTTGAGACTGTCTTCAACACCTTCATGTTTACAGATGATGAACATGTGAACCAAAGAATGATTAGCCGAAGGCCGAGGTCACAGACTGGCAGCCCATGGGCCACATTTCGCCTAGAGAGTGTTCTGTTTACCCACCAGATGTTGACCCATTCAGTGTATTAAATTTCAATTGAAAAAATCAGGACACTGCTTAAAAATCTGGATTTCCAACTTCTCATGATTGAAAGGTCAGACAACATGAACCCATGTTCTTGCAAGGCATTGCTGAATGAAGCTGAGAAGAGGCCACCCCCTTAGACGGCATTTGCCAGGTCCTCACTGTACCCTATTATTCCTCCACGATGGCCCAGGATCAGCTGCCATGATCATCTCATTCCTGGCCCCTCCATTCATTTTCCTTACCTGCCTCACTGACTGAGTTAGCAACCTGTGACCTACAGTCACACATCTTAGTGGAAATTTCTTTAATGCCTACAGGAAATGAGATCCAGGCCTCATTAATTGCTTTTTGAGAAAAGTCTCACAATAGTCAACACGATTACAATCCAAAATCCCAGCAGGTCCTTTTAGAGAGATTGACAAGATAATTCTAAAATGTATGGATGTGCAAATGACCTAGAATAGTCAGAGCAATTTTTTTTTTTTTTGAGATAGGGTCTCTGTTGCCCAGGCTGGAGTGCAGTGTCACAATCACAGCTCACTGCAACCTCCACCTCCCAAATACAAGCGCGCACCACCACGCCCAGCTAATTTTTGTATTTTTTTTTTTTTTTTTAGAGATGGATTTCACCATGTTACCAAGGCTGGTCTAGAACTCCTGGGCTCAAGCGATCTGCCCGCCTCAGCCTCCCAAAGTGCTGGGATTACAGGCGTGAGCCACGGCGCCTAGCCAGAGCAATTTTCAAAAAGAGGTAAGTTAGAGGACTTAAATTACTAGGTTTTAAGCCTTACTATAAAGCTATAATATACAGTGTGCTATTGTCAAAAAGAGAGATATACAAATTGCTGGAACAGAAGAGAGTCTAAAAATAAACCAACACTCATATGGCCAACTGATTGCAACAAAATTGCCACAGTAATTCAATGGGCAAAGAAAAGTCTTTTCAATAAATGATGCTGATACCTTATAGCAGGGAGTAAAAGCAGCTGAAGATCCTTATGGGGGAAATTAAAGTAGCTGAGTATATAGACATTCACTGTGATAGCCAGATTCAAACCCTGGCTCTACCACTTACCAGCTCAGCAACCATACCTCTCTAAGCCTCAGTTTACTCATCCACAAAATGAGGAAAATTCCAGATAGACACACCATAGGCTCATTTTGAGGACTATGTGAGATAACAACATGTGAAAGGGATTACAGTGCCTAGCAGAAGGAAAGTCCTCAATATTTAGCCGAAATCTAATATTTCCATCTTCTCTCTCTCCTCCATTCTGAGACCTCGCTAATCTATGACATATCTATTGTCTTATCATTGGTTTATTTTCACATGAAAATAATGAGTCTTCACAAATATACAAGTCAAATCAACACTCCAGGCTGATATGCTGAGTTAGTACTGTGGTTCCTCAACACAAGTTGCTCTTCACAGCCAAACTTCTGGAATAAGTTTCCAACCCTATCTCCATTCCTCACCCCCGTCCTCAACATCTCACAGTTAGCCTTTCACCCAGCACCCTGAGAATGCAGCAACTCTCACCAAGGTAACTGATGACCTCCTCCGATGACCTCCACATGACTAGACCAAAGGACACATCTTTTGTATCAGACCAAGTCAGCAGCACTAGGCTCAGTTGGTCGGCATTCCCTCCTCTTCACAAGAGTACTCCTGGCTTTCTCCTGCCCCTCTGGTTGCTCTTCAAGCCTTCTTTGCCAGCTCCTCCACTTCCCTTTCAAATGGTGTAGTTCCTTAGTTCCTTGGGCTTCTCCTAGGCCCTCTTCATGGTTCACTTTCTTTTTTTTTTTTTTTTGAGATGGAGTTTCACTCTTGTTGCCCAGGTTGGAGTGCCATGGCACGATTTCAGCTCACTGCAACCTCTGCCTCCCAGGCTCAAGCGATTCTCCTGCCTCAGCCTCCTGAGTAGCTGGGATTACAGGCACCCGCCACCATGCCCGGCTAATTTTTTGTAGTTTTAGTTTAGGTTTCTCCATGTTGGTCAGTCTGGTCTCAAACTCCCGACACCTCAGGTGATCCACCCGCCTCGGCCTCCCAAAGTGCTGGGATTACAGGCGTGAGCCACCGCGCCCAGCCTCACAGTTCACTTTCTGACAAGGGTCACAAACTCAAATGCCTACAGCTGCCAAGCAGGGAATCTAAGTGAAGCAGTCTGGGATCACTACAAAGAATACCTTAGAGGGTGGTGGGGACTGTGGCAAAGTGAAGACCACATCCATGGCCTTTCTAATGGGGCAGCCAACATTCAGCTCCAGGCAACTAGTGCCATCCAGAAATCTCGGGTGAGTATTGTTAGATTATCTCATTTTTCAAAAAAAACCAAAGTCCAGATTTTACTATAAAATCCCAATATTCACTGTTAGCCCTAATTAAAACCAACCAGTCAACCAACTAACCACATTTTGGGTCAAAACCAAAAACATGTTAGAAGGCCAAATACAGAACTTAAGCCACCAGTTTACAATATCTGTTCCATCAATTCTTCCTAGGCAGCCAAATCTACTTCTGTGGCTACGTACCAACAACTCCCACATTTTTCTCAGTAGCCCAGCCTTTCTTCTCGAGCTGCAAAACCATCTAAACAGCTGCCCGCTAGACCATCTCTACTTACGTGCCTCACAGGCACCTCAAACTCAGCATTTCCGCACAAACTTGCTCCTGCCGGTGTCTGCTTAATGAACAACACCCTGAAATGGTTCGAGCCCTCCCTCTTTCTCACCTTCCTCACCCATTCACGGAATCCAGTCCTTTCCACCTCCTAAGTATCAATCTGCTCACCGCTCTGCCTCCCAACTGCCACCATCTTAATAAATGCCACTATCACATCTCCTGCTAAAATCCTCCTCTCTTCTACCCACCATGCTGGAGCTAGAGGAATCTTTTAAAAATGCAAATCTCCCATGGTTCAACCCCTTCAGTGACTTTCCATTGTCCTTAAGATCAAGTTCCAAATCCTGTCTCTACAACCTGATCCCTGTGAATGCCTCCAGCCTCATCTCACATCACCCTCCTCATCTCCTTTTACTGAATCCCGGTTCTCTGTACCTGCAACATATTCCCTCCCTCAACACACAAACCCTCAAATGCCTTCCCCACTCCCACTGAGCCTTTAGGCCACTGGAAGAGGTGAGAACTCCCTACCATACATGTCCAGAGCTCCAGCTACTTCTGCTTTGGGGATATTCACCAAAATGTGTCCTTACTTACTAAATGAATGTCTTCCTCATTAAATCCTAAAATCCATTAGGACACTGTGTTTTGCTTGCTCATTACTATATACCCAGTGTCCATCCTAACCCCTGGCACACACTAAGGACTCAGTAAGTAAATTTGTGGGACAAATTAGTAAGATCTTTAAAGGACAGCCCCATGTTTTCACCCTTCTCCCTCACAAACACACACCCCATTAACAATAAAGTAGGCACTCAAATACTGACAAATGAATACATTAATAAATGTACAACAGAACAGTCCCTTCCCAGGCATACCTGCAACCACTTTCTTCACTTTCTTCCCTCCCCTCTTTTTTTTTTTTTTTTTTTGAGATGAAGTCTCGCTCTGTCGCCCAGGCTGGAGTACAGTGGCATGATCCCAGCTCACCGCAACCTCCACCTCCTGGGTTCAAGCAATTCTCCTGCCTCAGCCTCCCAAGTAGCTGGAACTACAGGCCCATGCCACCATGCCAGGCTAATTTTTGTACTTTTAGTAGAGATGCGGTTTCGCCATGTTGGCCAGGATGGTCTCAATCTCTTGACCTTGTGATCCGCCCGCCTCAGCCTCCCAAAGTGCTGGGATTACAGGCGTGAACCACCATGCCCAACCCCACTTTCTTCCCTCTCTTTACCATTCCAGGTACCACCAGTCAACTCCTCCTCCTAGTACTCCCTTCTCAAAATTTTCCCACTGCTTCCTGATAATGCTGGACTTCTAAAGCTAGAGAAAATCCTCCACAATCTAGTCTATCCTACCCGCTAGGTGAATAGGATTTAATGCCAACTCTGAAGGATTGCTTTGATTATGTAGAGAAGGACTTGAATCCCAACACAGGCTCAGAGGGGAAAGAGCATCTAGATGGATCAGTAATGTCTGCCCTATCAATTAGCATATCTATCATGGGCTAGTAATGGGCTAGAAAGTCAGTATATCTGCCATCCAGTTACCAATTATGAACTAGGTGGATACTCCTCCAACTGGGATCTTTGGATGCTTAGAGACACATCCTTCATAGACATGCTGGGAATCTAAGAGTTCTCCATGAGAAGTGTTCTAATTTTGTGATTTCTTTATGAAAATAACCCTTAAGATTTTTAAATAAGCAAACATTAGTAGCCAAATTCAGTGTTATCATTTACAGATGTGTTTATGAGCACGGTGGAGTCAAGCAGTGTTACTTTACTTGTAACTGGCCAAGAAGAAAACACGGGCAGAATTAATATGTAAATGATTCCCTGTACCAGGTGAAGGGCAAAATGATACCATAATTTTGTAGTAATTAGAATAAAGTGGTGACTGAATTATCATATGGGCCACAGTTGATTAGGCTTGCTAAATTCAAGAGACCCTGAGCTATAGCAGGTTCTCTTGAAAGTAAGTAAACACTTTTTTTTTTTTACTTGAAAGTAATGTAAACAGTGAGGATCTGTGAAAAAATTTTGCCTTTAAAAGAGAGTCTGTACATTACTCATGACCTTACCTGTCAGGGATATTTTAAAGGAGATTCATGAATTGGGTGAAAGATTGGATCCACCATAGGTATACAGACATATACAGTGCATGTATTTGTATACAAACAATGTACAGTATGTATCTAAACAACACAGGCCCCAACACTAATCCTCAGCTTTCACCCACCCATTCTTTTTAATGTGCTCTGAGCTTATTGAGTTCATCTCTGAATCTAACCAAGGTCACAGAAGTAAATGCCAGTGGATGCCAGGCAGGTAATAAATGAGTGAAGCTGACAGTGTATAAGAAAACATTTTCTTGAAAGCTTCAGCTTCTTTCTCTCTCTATATATATTTTTTTCTCAATGTGAACAGAAATGTAAGTACAGGAAATATTTCACTTTTTCCTTAACCTCACTTAAAGAAAACACCATCATGAGTATAAATGGCAACTGTCACCTAGCTTCCCCTTGAGGGACTGTGACAGAAAGTGGTGTGGACGGTGGCAAACTAGAGTTCTTGCTCCATTTGAAAGGGAGCTGAGCTCCCTTTCATCATCACCCAGCTCCAGCCTGTCCGTAGCTGTCACGCAGGAATTCAGGACTAGTGTTAACAGGTCTCCCAATTTTTAATATATATAAATAATAATAAATAAATAATAAGGAAATTTGGATTTTGTGTGGAAGTCTTTCAAGTTAAAAATTCTGGCAACAGATTCAATTTTTCCCAAACACTGCGCTGGCCAAAAAATAATGTGTCTGCAACTCAGCTGGTTTGCAACTCTGCTCTCAGCTCTCTTTCAAGCTGTCTCCCCCACCTCGGTCCCCCAGTATCTGCAGATCCTCCCCCATCCTCCTGATGGTCCTCCAAGGTCAGCATTCAGGATCCTCAAGGCCAGCCCCACTCCTGCTGACCCCCCTTCTCTGCAATCCTGCGCGGACACTCCGGTTGGCTCTCCATCCTCCACTGCCTCACTCAGCGGTTACCTAACCTCGCCAGGTGTTTGTCCCGGCTCGTGCCTTACTCATTCCTCCAGGTCCCTCCCCAGTCACCAGCGACGCTTGTCAGTTCTCACTAAATACCCGGGGCCGAACAAAGTAAACTGGGCCCGATAAAGCACCTCCAAGGAGTAAAAGGAGCAGAGACTCACACTCGACATGGAATCCCGTCGTGGTACCCACACCCCGAGCCACCCCAGGGCGGGCCCTGGATGGACTTGTGCACAGAGCTCCCCCGACGGGCGCGTGGGACCCTGGGGTGCCCGCGGCCTTCCACGCCGGCAGAACAGCAGGGCTCGATGGTGGGGGATGTTCGGAGCGACCAGAAGCCGCGCCAAGCCACCCGGCCGGCCTCCGAGCTGTTTGCGATTTCCTCTCGGGGCTCTCCGTCCTCCTCCCCCTCAGGCCGCCCTCGCACGGCCGCCCGCCTCCACGGGCTTCACCCCTGCCCATCTCCCAGTACATGGGGCCCGGAGACCCTCCCACCTCCGCCGGGGATCGCGAACGGTTAACGGGTGTCGCCAGGCGAGGAAGCACCGAGGCCGCGGCCACTCCGGTCCCCCTCCCAGCCGCCGGTTCCCGGGCGCGGCCCCCGCCCGGCCCCGCCATCGCCTCGGCCCCGCGACCTCTCACCCGCCGCGCGGGTCCCGCCCGCGGCCGTGGCCGCCCCCGCCCGCGCCGGCCTGGGCCCTCACCCGCGACAGGGTGAGGTCGGTCATGAGCTGCTCGAAGGCCCGCGTCTCCTCGGCCTGTCGCTGCGTGTGCAGCGCGATCTTCTCACTGAACTTCCGCGGGTTGGCGCTGCCCGAGCCCGGCGAGGCGGCCATGGCGCTGGCCCTGCGCGGGCAGAAGCGGGAGACGGCGGCCGCTGGGCCTGCTCCTCCGCCCACCCGTCCGTCCGCAGGCCGCCGGGGCCGCCGCCCGAAGCCCGTCGTCCGGCGCGACCCGGCAGAGGAGCCGCCGCGGCCCCGGACCCAGCGAGCGGCCGGGAGCGCGCCGAGGTCCGCCCCCTTGCGCCCGGCCCCGCCCCGCCCTCGGCGGGGCCCGCCCGGCCTCCCGCCCTCCCCGGCCCCGCGCTCGCGGACTGAGGGCTGCTCCCCGCTTCCTGGCCTGGCTCGGGAGCCGCCGCAGGCGGCCACCCGGAGGGACCCCGGTCAGCCCGACAAAGCGGCCCCGGCGTATGGGGGACGCTGGGGTGCCACTCCACGGAGACTCTCCGACCCAGGGATGGCCTGTGAGTCTACGCGACGTGGAGAACACAGCCTGTGCCCGCATCCCCCCTCCCCCCGCCAAATTACGAAGATTTTCTTCTCCAGGTGGAACCTGGGCGACCGGACCTCGAGCAGGTCACCTCGGGTCCCCGCAGGGGGTGCGCCCATTTTGCCTGGGGCCTAACATCTGCCCGCCAGCCCTGCCGCTCCAGGCCCCCGGCCTCCAGCCGCTGGTTTCCTGACCTCTCACATCCACCCCTCCCCGCTCCAATCAACCAAAGCTGTATGTCGGCTTTACAAACTGCCTCCTGTTCTGCACAAACTACAGACACCATCCAGCCCTGCTACAGGCTTGGCTCCATAGCCCCAGCCACCTTTCCAGGTTCTTTCCAAGTCTCCCTATGGTCTCTCCACTCCTGTGGCACCTTCAGCAGGTGCCAGCCCCACCTTGGAAAATCAGCGCTCAGCCTCAGCGAGTTTCCCCTTCTTTGGGGGGAGTGGAGGGATGTCTTTCTCTGTCTCGCCGGCTGGAGTGCAGTGGCTCACCGAGGCTTTGACCTCCCGGGCTCAAGCGATCCTCCCACCTCAGCCTCCCGAATAGCTGGGACCACAGGCGGGCGTAAGGACGCCCGGCTAGTTTTTAAATGTTTTTGTAGCAATGGGGTCACGCTATTTTGCCCAGGCTGGTCTCGAACTCCTGGGCTCAAGCGATCTGACCACCTCGGCCTCCCAAAGTGCTGGGATAACAGGCATGGGCCACGGTGCTCGGAGAGTTTCCTCTTTAGAGTCCAGAAGCTACTCTCAGCACGAATGTTGATGTGCACAAAGACGTCCCAGAGAGCCCTGAGCGTGTGTCAGTGTTTTGTAAAGTGGGAAATATTAGAGGCCTACAGAAGAGAACGGAAAATAATATTAATACCACCCATGCCCCCCACTGTCAAGATTAAACAGACATCAATACATTTTGCTGCATGTACTTGGGATTTATTAAAGACATACAAAACTAGACATAACGACGACCCCACGCTCATTTCCTCTT
Organism: Papio anubis; assembly: GCF_008728515.1. NCBI lineage: Eukaryota > Metazoa > Chordata > Mammalia > Primates > Cercopithecidae > Papio > Papio anubis. The sequence goes on from NC_044982.1 coordinate 98,583,713, forward strand.
CCGCCCCACAGATAGTCACTGTGCTCAAGTTGGTACATATCATTCCAGTTTGTGTTTTTATACTTTTATTACATATGATGTAAGGATCCAGCAGTGCTATATGGAATACCTAATTTCGTTTTTAAACTTTAGAAATAATGACGTCACACTGAATAATCATTCTGCATCTTTTTGCATTCACCATTATGTTTTTGAGATATATTTGTGTCAATTCATTTATATGATAATATTCCATTATGTTTTTCACCTGTCTCTCAGACATAGCATATAGTTGGACTTTTTAGAAAATGTATTCTGAAAATATATCTTTGTTAGCTAGAATTTAGTGATTTTTATTATAACTGGATTTTTCTGTTGTATTTTGTGTTATTTACCATGCTTTTTTTGTTTGTTTATTTGTTTGTTTGTTTGTTTTTGAGACGGAGTCTTGCTCTGTTACCCAGGCTGGAGTGCAGTGGCACAATCTCAGCTCACTGCAACCTCTGCCTCTTGGGTTCAAGTGATTCTTGTGCCTCAGCCTCCTGGGTAACTAGGATTACAGGCTCGCGCTACCATGCCCAGCTAATTTTTTTTTTTTTAGACAAAGTCTAGCTCTGTTGCCCAGGCTTCAGTGCAGTGGTGCGATCTCAGCTCACTGCAACCTCTGCCTCCTGAGTTCAAGTGATTCTCCTGCCTCAGCCCCCTGAGTAGCTGGGATTACAGGCACACACCACCACGCAGGCTAATTTTTTGTATTTTTAGTAGAGACAGGGTTTCACCATGTTGGTCAGGCTGGTCTCAAACTGTTGATCGCAGGTGATCCACCTGTCTCGGCCTCCCAAAGTGCTGGGATTACAGGCGTGAGCCACCGCGCCCAGCTTTTTTCTTTACATTCTGCTTTTCTGTTACATTATTTGGGTCCAGTTTCAGAGAACAGAACCTTCTAGATGGTTTAAGTACAAAAGAATATATTACAGGGTATAAAATGACTTCCAGACTTGTTTGGAGGGCTGAAGCAACCAACTGCAGGTTGAACTTTGAGGAATGACTTTGAGAGCTATGCTGCAAAATGAGCCACCAGAGGAGACACTGCCTCTTTTGAAATCAGGAAGCCATCTACTAAGTTGGAAAGCCGTCTCTACACTTACCTGCTCTTGAACCATACGAGTATCATCATGATGAGAAGCCACTGCAGAAATATCAAGCATCAGCCAGGTGTGGTGGCTCACACCTGTAATCCCAGCATTTTGGGAGGCCAAGGTGGGCAGATAGCCTGAGGTCAGGAGTTCGAGACCACCCTGACCAATATGGTGAAACACTGTCTCTACTAAAAATACAAAAATTAGCCAGGTGTGGTGGCAGATGCCTGTAATCCCAGCTACTCAGGAGGCTGAGGCAGGAGAATTGCTTAAACCCGGGAGGGGGAGGTTGCAGTCAGCCAAGATCACACCACTGCACTCCAGCGTGGGCCACAGAGGGGACTCTGTCTCAAAAAAAAAGCTGGGCTCAGTGTCTCACGCCTGTAATCCCAACACTTTGGGAGGCTGAGGTGGGTGGATTACCTGAGGTCAGGAGTTTGAGACCAGCCTGACCAACAAGGTGAAACCCCGTCTCTACTAAAAATACAAAAATTAGCCAGGCATGGTGACAGGCACCTATAGTCCCAGCTACTTGGGAGGCTGAGACAGGAGAATTGCTTGAACCCGGGAGGCGGAGATTGCAGCCAGCCAAGATCACCCCACTGTACTCCAGCCTGGGCGACAAAGCAAGACTCCGTCTCAAAAAAAAAAAAAATCAAACATCTCCACCACAGCACTCCCCAGCATAAATAGCACATGCAGACTTCACTTCACCTCCACCTTATAGATCTCATGAGAGGAAATGATTGGAAAAACCAAAACTGTGTCCAAGATCCCTGCCACAAGGTCATCTAGGGAATGTAGGTTCGACCTTTCAGCTTCTGCAATGTAGGGAGGACTGTAGAAAGATACTGAGATGGGCCAGGCACAGTGGCTAATGCCTGTAATCCCAGCACTTTAGGAGGCTGAGGCGGGTGGATCATGAGGTCAGGCGATCAAGACCATCCTGGCTAACACGGTGAAACCCCATCTCTACTAAAAATACAAAAAATAATAATAATAATAATAATAAAAATAAGCTGGGCATGGTGGCAGGCGCCAGTAGTCCCAGCTACTTGGGAGGCTGAGGCAGGAGAATGGCTTGAACCGGGAGGCGGAGCTTGCAGTGAACCAAGATCGTGCCACTGCACTCCAGCCTGTGTCACAGAGGGAGACTCCATCTCACAAAAGAAAGAAAGAAAGAAAGATATTGAGATGAGATGAGTATTAAACTAAATCTACCATTATCTGTCCACCAATTCACCAGCACAGACACCCTTCGTAGCTGCACTCTGGTTCAATGTTTCTGCAATCTGATTTGGAGTATATTCATTCTACTTCTGTTCTTATTTGATTAACTTAATCATATTAAATTTAATTTTTTTTTTTTAGAGACAGGGTCTCACTGTGTTGCCCAGGCTGGACCTGAACTTGTGGGCTCAAGCCATCCTCCTGCCTCAGTTTCCTGAGAAGTTGGGATAATTTTCTAATAAAAAAATGTGAATTATTTTAAAAGTGAAATTTATAGGCTTATAAGTGTAAAAATATTTCTCAAGTCCTTTTTTTTTTTTTTTTTTTTTTGAGACAGGGTCTCTTGCTCTGTTAGCCAGGCTGGAGTGCAGTGGAAAGATCAGGGCTCACTGCAGCCTCAGAGACTCTCACCTCAGCGCCCCCTCAGTAGCTGGGACTACAGGTACGTGGCACCATCCCTGGCTGGTTTTTTTTAAATTTTAGTAGAGACGAGGTCTTCCTATGTTGCTCAGGCTAGTCTTGAATTCCTGGGCTCAAGTGATCCCCCCGCCTCAGCCTCCCAAAGTGCTGGGATTACAGGCAATGAGCCACCACACATGGCCCTCAAGTCCTACTTTATATGAAGTTAATCCTGCTGTTTTATAATATTTTGAAATTTTAGATAGTAACTGTTCATTTTCTATCACAGAAAATGATGATTTGGCCATTTTATGCCCCCCCAAAAATATAATTTTCCCTGCCCTTATTCTTTCAATGTAGTTATGTGATTATTCTTGGTAAATCAATATTAAGTGGTTTCTAAATTATTATTGTTATCATTTTGAGACAGGGTCTCACTCTGTCACCCAGGCTGTAGTGCAGTGGCATGATCTTGGCTCACTGAAGTCTTGACCTTCTGGGCTCAAGCAATCCTCCCACCTCAGGCTCCTAAGTAGCTAGGACTACAGGCGTGCGCCACCCCACCTGGCTAAGTTTGTTCATTTTTTTGTAGTGATGAAGTCTTACTATGTTGCTCAGGCTGGTCTCGAAACCCTGGGCTCAAGGGATCCTCCCACCTCGGCCTTCCAAAGTGCTGGGATTACACTGTGCTTGGCAATATTAAGTGTTCACATAGTGTAGCATAGTTCTATTTTGGTACAAATTTCTTTTTGGAGTTAAAAATTGCCTCTGTTGTTGATTTGCTTAGATTTCTCTCAAGCCATTATACATCCTTTCCCAAACTCCGACAGAGCTGTGAAACATATGACTGAATCTATGAATGATTGGTTTTGGGGGAAGCTTCTTTTTTGGAGCACTGTGCCTTCTGGCTGCGTCCTGGGCTGTTCCCCAGCCTACAGCACCGCTGTGGTGCAGCGCCCCTCACCATCACCCCAAGCTTCCCTCTGCCTCCTGTGTTCTCACCTCTGCTTCCCGAATCCCAGGTAGTCGTCTTGACATGTGTACACCTTCATTTTGGTGGAGTACCTTCTCCAGTAGTTTCCTGGAGAGAAAAAGGGTACGTGAAACATAAAATATCTGAGATTATGTGTGAAGATGGTTTTATTTTAGCTTCCTATTTGATTATTAGCTTGGCTAAGAGTAGGGCTTCTCTGGAAATGCTTTTCATTTAGATCTTTGAATGCATTGGTTCACTGTTTTCTCACTTTCAGTGTTGTTACCGAGAAGGCCACTCATATTCGGTTTCCTTTTCCTTTGTAGGTGACCTGTTTGTTGTTGCTGCTGCTATTGTTGTTGTTGTTTTGTTTTTGAGATGGAGTCTTGCTCTGTCACCCAGGCTGGAGCGCAGTGGCGCAATCTCAGCTCACTGCAACCTCTGCCTCCGGGGATCAAGAGGTTCTCCTGCCTCAGCCTCCTGAGTACCTGGGATTACAAGCACGCACCACCATGCCTGGCTAACTTTTTTTGTATTTTTAGTAGAGACAGGGTTTTACCATGTTGCCCTGGCTGGTCTCGAGCTCCTGCACTCAAGCATTTCACCTCTTCGGGCTCTGAAAGTGCTGGGATTACCCGGCCTCTTTCTGGAAATTTTGTTAGTTAATGGGCCTCCTAGATTGCTCTTCTAATTTTCTTATCTTTTGTCTCCTATTTTCTCTTTCTTTGTCTTTTGTTATTTTCCTATTTCCTGATACATTTTCTCAGCTTTATTTTCCAATCCTTCTGTTGAACTTTTGTTTGTACCATTATCTTTTTTCTTTTTTTTTTTTTTTTTTTGAGATGGAGTTTCACTCTTGTTGCCCAGGCTGTAGTGCAATGGTGCCATCTCAGCTCACTGCACCCTCTGCCTCCCAGGTTCAAGCAATTCTCCTGCCTCAGCCTCCAGAGTAGCTGGGATTACAGGTGCCTGTTACCACACCCAGCTAATTTTTTTGTATTTTTAGTAGAGACAGAGTTTCACCATGCTGGCCAGGCTGATCTCAAACTCATGACCTCGAGTGATACTCCCACCTCGGCCTCCCAAAGTGCTGGGATTACAGGAGCAAGCCACCTTGCCCAGCCTCTACCATTATCTTTTAATGGAAAAGATTAAGGCTGAGCAACATAGCAAGACTTCGTCTCTACAGAAAAAAAAAAAAAAGTTAGTCTGGCATGGTGATATGTGCCTGTGGTCACAGCTACTTAGGAGTCTGAGGTGGGAGGATCCCTTGAGTCTGGGAGGTTGAAGCTGCAGTGAGCCATAATTCTGTCACTGCACCCTAGCCTGGGTGACAAAGCAAGACCCTGTCTCAAAAAAAAAAAAACAAACCAAAAAAAGGATTAATAAGAACCCTCTGTGGTTCCCTGAAATTTCTTTTTTGAATAGCATTCTGTACTCATTTCATAGATGTGATATTAATTTTAGGTTACTTCTGTTTTTACATTTTGTTCTACTTTTTACATTGTCAGCTTCTGTTTTGTCTGAATTCATTTTTGTTTGTTTGTTCATTTTGATCTTCCTCTGCAGGCTTTCCTCAAACCTTTGGTGATCTTTGACTCTCCACTAGTCAGAGACACTAAATATATATAGATTCCTTGTTTCTGGAAATAAAAGATTTTAAAATATATATGTGTATCTGGCGAGGTGCAGTGGCTCATGCCTGTAATCCCAGCACTTTGGGAGGCCAAGGTGGGTGGATCACTTGAGGTTAGGAGTTTAAGACCAGCCTGGCCAACGTGACGAAACCCTATCTCTATCAAAAATACAAAAATTAGCTGGGCCTGGTGGCGCGCGGCTGTAGTCCCAGCTACTCGGGAAGCTGAGGCAGGATAATCACTTGAATCCTGGATGAGGAGGTTGCAGTGAGTCATGATTGTTCCACTGCACTCCAGCCTGGGTGACAGAGCGGGACTCCATCTCAAATATGTGTGTGTGTTTGTGTGTGTGTGTGTGTGTGTGTCTGTGTCTGTTTTGTAGCAAAGATCACTGATTGTCTCCCAATATTCATTCTCCCCTTTTTTTTTTTTTTTTTTTTTTGATGGTGGTTTTTTTTTTTTTCCCCCCGCTGGAGTGCAGTGGCACGATCTTGGCTCACTGCAACCTCTGCCTCCTCAATGCGAGCGATTCTTCTTCCTCAGCCTCCCTGGTAGCTGGGATTACAGGCGTGTACCACCACATCCAGCTAATTTTTGGTATTTTTAGTAAAGATGGGGTTTCACCATGTTGGCCAGGCTGGTCTCGAACTCCTGACCTCAGGTGATGCACTGGCTTCAGCCTCCCAAAGTGCTGGGATTACAGGTGTGAGCCAGCGCACCCCGTCCCTTCCTCCTTTTTTTTTTTTTTTTTTTTTCTGAGACGGAGTCTTGCTCTGTCGCCCAGGCTGGAGTGCAGTGGCGCAATCTCGGCTCACTGCAAGCTCCACCTCCCGGGTTCACGCCATTCTCCTGCCTCAGTCTCTCCGAGTAGCTGGACTACAGGCGCGCACGACCACGCCAGGCTCATTTTTTGTATTTTTTTAGTAGAGACGGGGTTTCACTGTGTTAGCCAGGATGGTCTCCATCTCCTGACCTCGTGATCCACCCGCCCAGCCTCCCAAAGTCCTGGGATAACAGGCGTGAGCTACCGCGCCCGGTCCCCTTCTTCCTTTTTTAAAAGAAATCCTGAGCTTTAGCTGAGCACATCTAGGCCCAGCTAAAGCCAGCTGAAGACTACATTTCCCATCCTCCCTTGCAAATAGCTACGGTCGTGCGACTATGTTCTGCCCAATGGGGTCTGAGCAGAAGTAATATGGACAACTCTGGGATTCTGTCCTCATACGAAAGAAAAATGGTCTTCTTTTTTCTCTTCTGTCTTCTCACTGACTGCCATGTGGATATTGTGACAGGATTGGGAGCAGCAGCTGGGCACAGTGGCTCATGCCTGTAATCCCAGTACTTTGGGAGTCTGAGGCAGGAGGATCACTTGAGCCCAGGAGTTCGGGACAAGCCTGGGCAACAAAGAGAGACCCCATCTCTACAAAATAAAAATTAGCCAGGGGTGGTGGCACACACCTGTAGTCCCAGCTACGCAGGAGGCTGGTTTTGGTGAAGACAGTTTTATTTTACCCTCCTATTTGATTGTTAGTTTGGCTAAGAAGAGAATGTCCCTGGAAATGCTTTTCATTTAGATCTTTGAATGCATTGCTTTGCTGTTTGTGCAAAGACGATGGTTTGAGCCTAGGAGTTTGAGGCTGCAGTGAGCTATGATTGTGCCACTGTATTCTAGCCTGGGTGACAGAGCAAGACCCCATCTCTAAAGACTGAGAGACAGAGCAGCCATCTTAGACCATGAAATGAAAACTATGTGTTGAGAATGCCAGCACAATGGTAGCAAAGGAGTCTGGGTCCCCAGCACTGGGGAACGACATTATTAGCTCTGGGCTGCCTCTGGACTGTTACATGACTGAGAGATAAACATCAATTTTGTTTAAAGCCCAGTTATTTTAGCCTTTGTTATAGGAACTTAACTAGGACCTATTATACTTAAATAGAAAAATTGTTATAAACATATCAAGATGTGGCTAACAATAGTTGCCTTTGGGAATGCAGGGACTCCCGGGCAACTTTTATCTTCCATTTTATACATTTCTAAATTATTTGCTTTTTTGTTTGTTTGTTTTTTTGTTTTTGAGGTGGAGTCTCGCTCCATTACAACCAGGATGGAGTACAGTGGTGTGATCTTGGCTTACCACAACTTCCACCTCCCAGGTTCAAGCAATTCTCCTGCCTCAGCCTCTCGAGCAGCTGGAACCACTGGCGTGTGCCACCATGCCCGACTAATTTTTGTATTTTTAGTAGAGACGGGTTTTCACCATGTTGGCCAGGCTGGTCTTGAACTCCTGACCTCGTGATCCACCTGCCTCGGCCTCACAAAGTGCTGGGATTACAGGTGTGAGCCACCATGCCCGGCCCTATTTGCACCGTATGTCCCCAAAATATCGGTATCTCTAGGGTTTGATCTGGGTTTTCTTTTGTTTATATGTGGGTTTTTCTGTTTATTTTTCTCTCGAACAGGTCAATTTTCTTCTGCCTGAAGAATTGTCCATTCTTCTGTCCAGGTATGTAAGCCTAGCTGCTTGTGTTCCGTGCGCTAAATGGGAAGAGAGAAAAGAGAAGCTGCAGGTCTCAGTGTTTGATGTGTAGACTTTCTCTTAATTCCCCTGTTTTCAGTGGTACCTCCATCCCAGCTTTTGCCCTGTGCAGAATCTTTCTGGCTAAATTGCCCCAGAGTTCACATCTTGTGTACAGTTAGGGAGAGGAGAAGTAGTCATCTAGCTTTGAGCAGTTGGGGAGTGGATCTGGGCATTTAACTCTTCCTTGCACAGTTTCCATCAATCTTTGTGCTTTCAGCCCTGTCGCTCCCCTCTTTTGGTGCCTCTGGTCCTCCTGAAGTTCAGCTTGCTTCTTATTGGCTTTTCCTCTTCACTTTGGCTCTCAGGCACTTTGGTGTCAGCTTGCTATGTTCTGCTTTGTTGATTACCATTGATCCTTGTGTGGCGAGCCATGGGTAGGCCTGCCCCTGGAAAGCCCCTACCTGGACAGAAGTTAAAAGTCAAGGCAGGCCGGGTGCAGTGGCTCAAGCCTATAATCTCACCACTTTGGGAGGCTGAGGCAGGAGGATCACTTGAGGCCAGGAGTTTGAAACCAGCCTGGACCTAGCAAGACCCCATTTCTACAAAATAAAAAATAAAAATAATTAGCTGAGTGTGGTGGTGCATGTCTATAGTGCCAGCTACTTGGAGGCTGAGGATGGAGGATTATTGAGCCCAGGAGTTCAACGTTGCAGTGAACCGTGTTCAGGTTCACATTTAACCATTTTTTCTTCTTCACAGATTATTTTCCCATCTGAAAATTCTATTTAATTCCTTTTCAAATCGGCCTCCTTTTTATTTAGAATGCTTCTCTGTTCTTATTTTTAATTCTTTCTTTTATGACTTTAGTTATACTAATTTTTAAAATTTTCTCTCAGCATCTAGTTCTATTATCTCAGGATTTGGGAGCTCTAAACCTATGTGTTGTGTCTGCTGACTCTTGCTTCTGGTGGATTGTTTTCTAATGTTTTTAACTATGCTTCTATCTTTAAGGGGGCTTAATTTTTTTTTTCGTGTGAGGATCCTGGGTAGTAGGAATATGACTCAAGTATAGTTTTGTTTCTGTTTCATGAGTCACAGGATATCAATTACTAGACAAAGGAATTTTATTACATGGATCCTATAAATTCATACCTAAAAACCCGTTTTTTTAAAGGTGGAGTCTCTCTGTCACCCAGGCTGGAATGCAGTGGTGTGAATGTGGCTCACTGCAGCCTCAACCTCCTGGGATCAAGCAATCCTCCCGCCTCGGCCTCCCAAGTAGCTGGGAGCACAGACATATACCACCACTCCGAACTCATTTATTTTTATTTTTGTAGAGACAGAATCTTGCCATGCTGCCCAGGCTGGTCTTGAACTCCTGGGCTCAAGCAGTCCTCCCACCTCAGCTTCCCAAAGTGTTGAGATTACGGGTGTGAGCCACCAGACCCAGCAGGTTTTTGGTTTCTCAAGGGGTTTTTTATTTTTTTCCCTCCCACAGCCCAGCCAGAGACAGTCAAGCTCCCTTGTTAACTTTGCCAGTGGATAGATTTTACCTTTTCGGATCTGGAATTTTACTCTACTTACAAACTAATCCATTACCTGTTACTTTTTTTTTTTTTTTTTTTTTTGAGATAGCTGTGTCTCTTGCTGTATTGCCCAAGCTGGAGTGCAGTGGCTCAATGATGGCTCATTGCAGCCTCAACCTCCAAGGCACGATTGATCCTCCCACCTCAGCCTCCCAAGTAGCTGGGACTAGAGGCGCATACCACCATTCCCGGCTAATTTTTTTTTTTTTTTTTTGTGAGCCAAAGATTTATTTATTCATTTCTTGCATTTGAAGTACTCTTCGATAACATCCTTGGCCTGAGACTCCTTTCCATAGTCCTTAACTACTACACAACTGCAACCAACCACTTTACGGGGTTTCCCCTCTCTGTCAATTTTACAGAGGCCTACCCATTCTCCTAGTTTCTTGTTGTCATCAACCTTAATTAGGTTGATCTGATGTTCAGCACAAAGGGCCTCCACCAACTTGACATACATAGGCTCATCACAGTTGGATGCAAGCACACAAAGATGGGCTTGGCGCTTGTCTAAGGCTTTGGCAGCTTCGCGAATTCCACGTGCTAGGCCATCGTGGATGAGGGCGGTCTTCAGCACCTCTTGTAAAGCAGTATTAACGTCCATTACACCTCCAGCAGCAATGCCTTCCTCGGCCATGGCGGTGGGTTATGGATGAAGCGGAATCTTGAACGCACCCAAGCCTCCGCCTCCGCGCGACTCCGCGGCGGCAGGGAAAGAGCCCTGGCTAATTTTTGTATTTTTTGTAGAGACGGGGTTTCACATGTCACCCAGGCTGGTCTTGAACTCCTGGGCTCAAGCAATCAGCCCCCCTCAGCCTCCCAAAGTGCTGGGATTATAGGTGTGAGCCACCACACAGCCTACAGCCTGTTCCTATTTTCATGGATGATTGCAGGAGGCATGATATTCCTGGGTCAGAGACAAATACTTTATTACTCACTACAAAGTAGCATGAGGATCATTTTTGTGTCAGTTCCCCTTGCCCACTAAGTCCCACAGAAAAGATACAGATGGATGCCTACACATACAATGGGTTCTGTTCTGTTATGGGAGAGGAACAACCTACTTTTTGTCCCAGAAGAAGACATTACCTCATTACCCAGAGTTGCTCACTGCAAACACAACTCTGATAAATAGCCCAGTAAAGCATGATCAGAGCTTTGCATTTGTGGATAACTAGCAAGAATGCCCAGGAATTCTCAAGGCCTATAGAGGACTGCCTCCCCAAACACACATTTTCCTTGAGAGTATAATCTTTTGAGGGTCCCGGCTTGGGTTCTAGGTCTAACTCCCTGACTCATGCAAGTCCATCGTCTCCTTTTACCAAGTGGGTGTCAAAAACTGAACTGCAACTGTCACAGCAAAGAGGGGCCTAAGATGACATGATGACTAAATGTAATGTATCCTGAGTGGGATCCTAGAAGGGAAAAAGGTAAAAACTAGGGAAATCTGGGCAACGTATGGATTTTAGTCCATTTAAAATGAGCAAACAAGCAAAAACCCAAAGTTCCCGGATTGTTGGATAGATAACCATGTATTTACCATTTGATTTTCAGTCACTAGAGGGTTTCCTTGTGAACTCAACTATGCAGTTTTTTTTTTTCTTTTGAGACAGAGTTTCACTTTTGTCACCCGGGTTGGAGTGCAGTGGCATGATCTCAGCTCAATGCAACCTCTGCTTCCCAGGTTCAAGTGATTCTCCTGCCTCAGTCTCCCAAGTAGCTGGGATTACAGGCGCCCACCACCTCGCCTGGCTAGTTTTTTTGTATTTTTAGTAGAGACAGGGTTTCACCGTGTTAGCCAGGATGGTCTCGATCTCCTGACCTCGTGATCCACCTGCCTCGGCCTCCCAAAGTGCTGGGATTACAGGCATGAGCCACCGCGCCCGGCCTCAACTGTGCATTTTTATTGTGTTAGAACCAGCATTATGTTCGATCCGCATTTCTAGGTGTTTCCATTTACCTTTGTCTGTGACCTTGTTGGAATACAGGTGTTTGTTTAAATTTTGTATTCCTAGTTACCAAACCCAAAGACCATGATTTACTGATCTAGGGCACAGGATTGTGCCTTTATAAACAAATGATTCTGATATAGGTGGTCTATGGGTCAAACATTAGGAAATACTTCTATTAAGAATGGACTCAGTCTGGCTTGATGGCTCATGCCTATAATCTCAACACTTTGGGAGGCCGAGGGGGGTGGATCAACTGAGGTTGGGAGTTTGAGACCAGCCTGACCAACATGGAGAAACCCCATCTCTACTAAAAATAAATAAAACAAATTAGCTGCTGTCGTGGTGCATGCCTGTAATCCTAGCTACTCCAGAGGCTGAGGAAGGAGAATCGCTTGAACCTGGGAGGCAGGAGTTGTGGTGAGCCCAGATCACGCCATTGCCCTCCAACCTGGGCAACAAGAGCGAGACTCCATCTCAAAAACAAAAAAGAATCATAAAGGATGGGTGCAGTGGCTCACACCTGTAATCCAAGCTGAGAGGGGTGGATCAACTGAGGTCAGGAGTTTGAGACCAGCCTGGCCAACATGGTGAAACCCCATCTCTACTAAAAATACAAAAATCAGCCAGGCGCGGTGGTAGGTGCCTATAATCTGAGCTACTTGGGAGGCTGAGGCACGAGAATTGTTTGAACCCTGGAAGCAGAAGTTGATCACGCCACTGCATTCCACCCTGGGCAACAGAGTGACACTCTGTCTCAAAAAAAAAAGGAAAGAATGGAATCACAGACTGGGTTAAATAACTAATACTTTTGAAATTGAAAATAATCAACGTCTTGATATGACAAATACTCCCTATAATCTGTTGCAGACCATAAAGGCAGACGCCACTTCTCAGCCTCACCTCACAGACAGAGTAGGCGGTGTGACCAGCATAGTTATTGAGACTTAGGAGAAAGCCCATTGGAAAGCTTCTAGGAAACTTTGGTTTTCAGATAAGAGGAACATATCCAGCTGCCACTAGCCCCTTTCTCCTTTGTATCTTGAATACAAATATGATGCCTGGAGCAATGGAGCCACCTTGCAACCATGAAAAGAGAGAGCATAGGCCGGGCGCGGTGGCTCAAGCCTGTAATCCCAGCACTTTGGGAGGCCGAGACGGGCGGATCACGAGGTCAGGAGATCGAGACCATCCTGGCTAACACGGTGAAACCCTGTCTCTACTAAAAATACAAAAAAACTAGCCGGGCGAAGTGGCGGGCGCCTGTAGTCCCAGCTACTCGGGAGGCTGAGGCAGGAGAATGGCGTAAACCCAGGAGGCGGAGCTTGCAGTGAGCTGAGATCCCGCCACTGCACTCCAGCCTGGGCGACAGAGCGAGACTCCGTCTCAAACAAAAAAAAAAAAAAAAAAAGAGAGAGAGCATAAAAACATTCAATATTCAGAATGATAGAAAACAAGCTCAATCAGTGTTCGCATTCTGAGTAGCTAAATCAACTTGTAACTGTTTTCCTGTAAACTTATTATGTAAAATAAAGATAACCCTGTTTGTTTAAACTGCTGAGTTTTCCTTTTCTTCTTTCCTTCCTTCCTTCTCTTTCTCTCTCTCTCCCACCCCCCTCCCTTTCTCCCTTTCTCTTTCTTTCTGATAGATCTCACTATGTAGCCCAGGCTGGAGAGCAGTGGGTATTCACAGGCACGATCAAGGCTGGAGAGCAGTGGCTATTCACAGGTACGATCATAGTGCACCACAGCCTTGAACTCCTGTGCTCAGGCAATTGTCCTGCCTCAGCCTCCCAAGTAACTGGTGTGCACGACCATGCCCAATGGTTTTTGCATTTCTTGCAGCCAAAACTATTCCAGATATGGTTAGGTAAAGATCTTCATTTCTTTTTAAAAACTTTCGTTTGACTGGGCACAGTGGCTCATGCTTGTAATCCCAGCTCTTTGGGAGGCCGAGGCAGGCAGATCACTTGAGGTCAGGAGTTCGACACTAGCCTGGCCAACATGATGAAACTCCGTCTCTACTAAAAGTACAAAAATTAGCTGGGCTTGGTGGTGTGTGCCTGTAATCCCAGCTACTCAGGAGGCTGAGGCAGGAGAATCGCTTGAACCCAGCAGGCAGAGGTTGCAGTGAGCCGAGATTATGCCACTGCACTCCAGCCTGGATGACAGAGCGAGACTCCGTCTCAAAAAAAAACAAAAACAAAAACCAAACTTTTTATTTTTATGTAATTTCAGACTTACAGAAAAGTTGCAATAACACAAAGAATTCCTATATACTCTTTACCTAGGTCCTCCAAATGTTAACATTTTACTGTACTAGTTTTATCATTTTTTTCTAAACCATTTAAGAGTAAGTTGATACGATGCTCCTTTACTCCTAAATACTTTATTTCATAAAACGAGAATATTCTCTTACATAATCACAGCATAATTATCAGTCAGGAAATTATTAACATTGTATAATACTATTATCTAATTTACAGATATTATTAAAATTATGACTCACTGTCCCAATTCCCAAAAATATTCTTTTTTTTTTTTTTTTCCTTGAGACGGAGTCTCCCTCTGTTACCCAGGTTGAAGTCTAGTGGCATGATCTCAGCTTACTGCAAACTTTGCCTCCTGGGTTCAAACAATTCTCCTGCCTCAGCCTCCCGAGTAGCTGGGATTACAGGTGCCCGCCACCACGCCCAACTAATTTTTGTATTTTTAGTAGAGACAGGGTTTCACCATGTTGGCCAGGCTGGTCTCGAACTCCTAACCTCAAGTGATCCACTGGCCTCGGCCTCCCAAAGTGCTGGAATTACAGGTGTGAACCACTGTGCCCAACCCCAATAATATTCTTTATGGCAAACGACACTCTAGGACAACTCATTATATTCAGGTATCATGTCTCTTTAGGATACTTTAATCTGGAACAGCTGTTCAGTCTATTTGTCTTTCATGACCAAAAATTTCTGAAGTGACAGGTCAGTTATTTTGCAGAATATTCCTTAATTAGGGTTTGTCTTAGGTTTGTTCATGATTATTTTCAGATTATGCACTTTTGGCAGGAATCACACAGGAGAAACACTGTGTTCTTCTCAGTTTAGCCATATCGGGAGGGACACGATGTCAAGGTGTCCCATTACTGATATTAAACTTGGATCATTTGGTTAAGGTGATGTCTGCCAGGTTTCTCCAATATAGAATTCCTTTTTTTTTTTTTTTTTTTCTTGAGACACAGTATTGGTCTGTTGCCTAGGCTAGAGTACAGTAGCATGATCTCAGCTCACTGCAACCTCTGCCTCCCAGGTTCAAGCAATTCTCCTACCTCAGCCTCTCGAGGAGCTGGGAGTACAGGCGCGTGCCACCATGCCTGGCTAATATTTTTGCATTTTTAGTAGAGACAGGGTTTCACCATCTTGGCCAGGCTGGTCTTGAACCCCTGACCTTGTGATCCACTTGCCTCGGCCTCTCAAAGTGCTAGGATTACAGGTGTGAGCCACTGCACAAGACCACTGTAAAATTTCTATTATTTCTTTTTGTAATCAAGAAGTGTCTTTAAGGGGGATAATCTGAGATGATATAAACATCCCGTTATTCGGGCTGAAACAGGAAGATTGTTTGAGCTCAGCAGTTCAAGACCAGGTTGGGCAAGATGGAAAACCCTGTCTCTACAAAAAATACAAAAATTAGCCAGCCATGGTGGCGTGTACCTGTGGTCCCAACTACTCAAGAGGCTGAGGTGGGAGGATTGCTTGAGCCTGGGAGGTGGAGGTTATAGTGAGGTGAGATCACACCACTGTACTCCAGCCTGGGTGACAGAGCTAGATCCTGCCTCAAAAATAAATAAAATAAAATAAAATAAAGTAAAATAAAATAAAATAAAATAAAATAAAATAAAAATCCTGTTATTCCACAAGCTTGTACCCACTAGTTTTAGTATCCATTGATAATTATTGCCCCTTTCCCATTTACTTGTTTATATCAGAATGGACTCATGAATTCTAATTTTAATGGGTTATAATTAATTACTTGTTGGGGTTCCGTCAGGCTGGTGGGAAAAATTTTAGTTATAATAGCCACAAACCCTCTTGGAAAGCCTGAGAGTTTGCATAATTTCAGTAATAGATCTGGCTGAAGGCAGCCTAGTCCCTTTACCTTTAAATAGATGAAAGTAGATACAAAGGAATGTGGGGGAGTTTATCTAACTAGCTTGTTTACTCATATGGTCCTAAGACTAATGTTTGATCTACTGTGGGTGCTTAATTGTTTTCTACTTAGGAGGTCGGCAGTGTCAATTACCCTCTAGTCGTGTTGACTCAAGCCTTTGTCAATTAATCTTTACTGAACAAATGGGAGTCTGGCTGGCTGGTCAAGGCCACAGCTGCTACTCTTTTAGCACTCTTCTTGGAGACTGTAAGTGGCCTGGATTCTCAGCTGGACTGGCAAAGCAGAATATCTGTGTCAGTGTACTTTATTCATCTGTTTTTGGGTCTGCGGGACAGACCCCTGCAATTTCTGTTATTATTTTAGTACTTAAAATTATCCCAGATTTGGCTGGACGCAGTGGCTCACGCCTGTAATCCCAGCACTTTGGGAGGCCGAGGCGGGTGGATCATGAGGTCAGGAGATCGAGACCATCCTGGCAAACACAGTGAAACCCAGTCTCTACTAAAAATACAAAAAAAAAAAAAAATTAGCCAGGTGTGGTGGCGGGCGCCTGTAGTCCCAGCTTCTCGGGAGGCTGAGGCAGGAGAATGGTGTGAACCCGGGAGGTGGTGGAGCTTGCAGTGAGCAGAGATCGTGCCACTGCACTCCAGCCTGGGCAACAGAGTGAGACTCTGTCTCAAAAAAAAAAAAAAAATTATCCCAGATTTGCCGTCTGCGTCCTTTTACCATGTTTCCATTCTTTTTTTTTTTCTTTTTTTTAAGTATTTCTTCCTTTCTAGGCACCCAATATTTTAGGCTCATCTTGTACTTTGTCTGCTTGGCCGCAGAATCAGCCATTTCTCCACGGAGCCCTGGTTCTTTTTAGTGGAGAAGGGTGTTTGGGCACTGGTTCTCCTTTTTTCTGGGAGCTAGCTCTGAGTTAGCTTTTTTTTTTTTTTTTTTTTTTTTTTTGAGGCAGAGTCTAGCTGTCACCCAGGCTGCAGTGCAGTGGCGTGGTCTCGGCTCACTGCAACCTCTCCCTCCCAGGTTCAAGTGATTCTCCTGCCTTAGCCTCCAGAGTAGCTGGAACTACAGGCATGCACTGCCACACCCAGCTAATTTTTTGTATTTTTAGTACAGACGGGGTTTCACTATGTTGGCCAGGCTGGTCTCGAACTCCTGACCTCAGGTGATCCACTTGCCTTGACGTCCCAAAGTGCTGGGATTACAGGTGTGAGCCACCATGCCTGGCCTCGGAGTTAGTGTTAAACAGGAGGAGGTCGACTTTAATTCTCGTCACATTATTTCTTCTGTCATGTGCCTTTTCAGCTCCCACCATACAGGTCTTTGTACCTCCATCCCTATAGGAATTGGGAATATTTTTCTCCAGAAACAAAGGCCAGTGACTATGAGCAACTATCGTAAGTTTATCAAGTGCACATTCTTATATATCACATCAAAATTATTTTCTAGACAAGTGGGGGCAAAATTTACACAGAACAAATATCTGCAATTTAAGAACAAAAGTTTTAAACAAACTTACCAAAATAGAAATGTAGAATGGAGTCCAAAATTCTTTGACAAATGTGACATACAAATGCACCTTTTTACTTTTCTGTTTCCTAGGTAATATTTATCATTTGTTGAAAGCTTAAAGTCGGGTTCTGTTCTAGCTTCCTCTTTTCTCCAGGATTTCGAAGAATGTGTTCCATGGAACATGAGTTTCATTGATGGCTAATAGGAGCTTCCTAAAGAATAAGAGGGAGGGGATTGTGTGGTCAGATACATTTGGGGAAAGCTACACTACACAAAGCTAAACAAGTTTCTTGACTATAACTTTTCAGTGCTTTCTTTATTTTGATGGAGTCTCACTCTGTCGCCCAGGCTGGAGTGCAATGGCATGATCGTGGCTCACTGCAACACCTGCCTCCCGAGTTCAAGAGATTCTCCTACCTCAGCCTCCCGAGTAGCTTAGATTACAGGCGCGTGCTACAATGCCCAGCTAATTTTTTGTATTTTTAGTAGAGACAAGGTCTCACCATGTTGGTCAAGCTGGTCTCAAATTCCTGACCTCAGGTGATCCACCTCCCTCAGCCTCCCAATGTGCTGGAATTACAGGCGTGAGCCACCATACCCACAACAACATATGTGTTGTGACTTCCAAATATGACAGAATACAGCATTTCCCAAACTTCCTTGATCACAGAGCACTTCTTCAGGAGTACTTGCCAGCCCCATGCCGTACTGTTCCTTCCCACAATGTTCAGTGAATCCATTTGACTTCCTAAATACCTCTAGAATTCTCCCACCACCTCTTCCATCCTAACAACCACTGTCTAATTCAGGCCACCAAATCCCTCACTAATTGAGGCCTTAATTGGTCCACTTGTGTATCAGTCAGGGACCCAGCAGAATACAGGTGGCATAATCCAATTGAGTAATTTGAAGAGAAGTTAATAAAGAGAAAGGGTGGAGTTTAGGCATATGGCAGGACCCCCTGAGGCTAGTTACAGCAGGAATCATTAGCTTTCTAGGCCTGAAGGGAGTTGGGGGGGGAATTGCTTACTGCAGTGGGGAGAGGTGATTGTTTGAAGGGAGCTGCCTGACGGGAGCTCTGGCCTTTGTAGAGAGAGGCAGCCAATTCCTAGTGACCTGGCAGAATTGCTTTCTTCCAGACCTTTGGTCTCCTGGTAGTGCTTCCTGTTGGCCAAACCCACCCAGAAACCAGAGAGAGACAGTGATGCAGTCCATGTGGCCAGCTTCCCAGGGCACAGGGGAGGGTGAGAGGTGGAGAATGGATCTCGAGGGACAAAAAGGAGATATCCAGCACAACCTCGCACCTAGCCTCCCTGCCCTCATCCATCCTGCACATCTCTGACCTCTTCTCGCTCTTCTTCAAATCCATCGATTGCCCCCCTGCCCCTCATCCTTGGAATAAAATTTGGTACTCGGCCAGGCGCAGTGGTTCATGCCTGTAATCTCAGCACTTTGAGAGGCTGAGGCTGGTGGATCACCTGAGGTCAGGAGTTCGAGACCAGCCTGGCCAACATAGTGAAAACCAGTCTCTACTAGAAATACAATAATTAGCTTGGTGTGGTGGCGGTGACCTGTAATTCCAGCTACTTGGGAGTCTGAGGCAGGGGAATCCCTTGAACCCAGGAGGCAGAGGTTGCAGTGAACTGAGATCGTGCCACTATGCTCCAGCCTGGGTGACAACAGCAAAACTCCATCTCAAAAAAAAAAAAAAAATTTGATACTAGCTCCTGGGAGGTGATTGCAAGCGTCTCTTCTCAACTCTACTTTCTGTGACCAACAACAGCAAGTTGGCAGCTTGAAATCAGCTTTGGGGAAATATTTATACCACAGAATTGGCAAATGCTACTACTACTCAAGGCACTTTTTCCTTTCACTGAGCTCACATATATTAGGTAAAAGTATTTTATATTAAAAATTGTTTTGTCATAAACTCACGAAGTGTTTTCCTCTTTAAAAAATTTTTCCATTGAAAAAGCTTAGGCTGGACGCGGTGGCTCACGCCTGTAATCCCAGCACTTTGGGAGGCTGAGGTGGGCGAATCACCTGAGGTTGGGAGTTTGAGACCACCCTGGCCAACATGGAGAAACCCCCATCTCTACTAAAAAAAAAAAAAAAAAAATTAGCCGGGCATGGTGGTGCATGCCTGTAATCCCAGCTACTCCGGAGGCTGAGGCAGGAGAATCGCTTGAACCCGGGAGGTGGAGGTTGCTGTGAGCCAAGATCATGCCATTGCACTCCAGCTCTGGGCAACAAGAGTGAAACTCTGTCTCAAAATAAATAAATAAATAAATAAATAAATATTTTAAAAAAAGGAAAAAGCTAGAGGCCAGGTGCAGTGGCTCATGCCTATAATCCCAGCAATTTGGGAGGCCGAGGTGGGTGGATCATCTGAGGTCAGGAGTTTGCGACCAGCCTGGCCAATATGGTGAAACCCCATCTCTACTAAAAATACAAAATTAGCTGGGCATGGTGGCACATGCCTGTAACCCAGCTACTCGGGTGGCTGAGGCAGGAGAATCACCTGAACTTGGGAGGTGGAGGTTGCAGTGAGCTGAGATCGTGCCATTGCATTCCAGCCTGGGAGACAGAGTGAGACTTCATCTTGAGAAAAGAAAAACACACACACACACACACACACACATATGTATATCTATATACATACAGTGGATTGAAAGACACGGAATATATTTAAAAGCCAGGGGTTCATAATGATTTTTGAAAAACAAAGGCTCCCTGGTCATTTAGAGCCCACTAGGGAAGCAGCTCATTCTGAAAACTGGTAGACAAAGGGAGAGAATCAAGCACTCATCATCTGTTCCTGAATGAGTGTCCCACAAGGCAACAAAATCGTTGATGAGAGGAAGTTTTTTTTAAGGAGAATTCTGTTAAATAAAGAAGGAATGATATTAATAGAATATCACCATTTTGCAACCCCTAATGAAATAAGAGGCTGGGCATGGTGGCTCATGCCTGTAATCCTAAGACTTTGGGAGGCCAAGGCAGGAGAATCACTTGAACACAGGAGTCTGAGACCAGCCTGGGCAACATAGTGAGACTTCATCTCTAAAAAAGTGAAAAAATAGTAAAAAAAATAGGCCTGGTGCGGTGGCTCACGCTTGTAATCCCAGCACTTCGGGAGGCCAACGCGGGCGGATCACGAGGTCAAGAGATTGAGACCATCCTGGCCAACGTGGTGAAACCCCCGTTTTTTTTTATTTGATTTATTTTTATTTTATTTTATTTTTTTTTGAGACCTGAGTCTCGCTTGTCACCAGGCTGGAGTGCAGGGCCGATCCTCGGCTCACTGCAAGCCCGGCCCCAGCAGGTTCACGCTTGCCTGCCTCAGCCTCCCCGGAAAGAAGGCTGGGATCTGGCTCACCACTCGCCTCTCAAGCATAAGGCGTTTTTGTATTTTTAGTAGAGACAGGTCCGCACAGCCAGGATGGTCTCTCGATCTTTGATCTCGCGGATCCTTCGCCGTTTCCCAGTGCTGATTGAGCAGGCTTGTTTCACCGCTACCGTCAAACCGCTTTTAATAAAAATACAAAAAATTATTTGGGCATAGTGGCACGCGCCTAAGTCCCAGCTACTTAGGAGGCTGAGGCAGGAGGATCACTTGAACCCGCCTCTTAGCTGAGCTCACGCCACTGCACTCCAGCCTGGTGACAGAGCAAGACTTTGTCGCCAAAAAAAAAAAAAAAAAAAAAAAAAGTAAAATAAATGAATGGGGTTGGAATGTGGCAGCCATTAGCAGTGGCTGCTGAATCCATGTGATGTGTGGTGAAAGCTGATGGGAAACTATAATGAACGGGTCAAGATGGCAGCATCTGAATCCAATGATCAGCCTTTACATCGTAAAAACATAAGCCCCTGACATGATGTGATAAGAAAACCGGAGTATTCTTGCCACAAGATTGAAACTGAGTCTGATCCACAGGATGACATGAGAAACCCAGAATGTGATTCTACAGGATTAGCATCAAATATACTGCAAGAAAAAAAAAAAAAAAAAAAAAAAAAAAGGCTGGGTGCGGTGGCTCATCACTGTAATCCCAAAACTTTGGGAAGCTGAGGCAGGCAGATCACTTGAGGTCAGGAATTTGAGATCAGCCTGGCCAACTTAGTGAAACTCCATCTCTACTAAAAAATAGAAAAATTAGCTGGGCATGGTGGCACATGCCTGTATCCCAGCTACTAAGGAGTCTGAGGCAGAAGAATTGCTGGAACCCAGGAGGTGGAAGTAGCAGTGAGCCAAGATCACGCCACTGAACTCCAGCCTGGGTGACAGAACGATACCCTGTCTCAAGAAAACAAAACAAAACAAAAAGACACAATGACCAACCTAATGGTGAGGGACACCCCTAGCATCCACCTAGACGTCAGCCTTGAAATACCATTACCAGCTAACAGAAACCAGGGCTCCACAGAGAAATGGTGGATTCCAGGTCTGGGGTTGAACTGTCACAAGATGAGTCTGGAACATCTTATGCTAGAAATCAAGGAAACTAGCAAAGATTACTAGGGTCACGTCAAAAGTACTCAACTGTCACCGTGAAGGAATTTTTACTGGTCAAAGAAGGGACAATTTGAGCATTCAAAAAATTATATATGGCCAGGCACGGCTGCTCACACCTGTAAAAATACAGCACTTTAGGAGGCCGAGGCAGGTGGATCATTTGAGGTCAGGAATGTGAGACCAGCTTGGCCAATATGGCAAAACCCCGTCCATACTAAAAATAACAAAAAATTAGCCGGGTGTGGTGGCAGTCACCTGTAATCCCAGCTACTTGGGAGGCTGAGGCAGGAGAATCACTTGAACCTGGGAGGCCGAGGTTACAGTGAGCCAAGATCGAGCCACTGCCCTCCAGCCTGGGCAACATGCATTCACCTCAAAAGACAGAAAAGAAAAGAAAAAGTATTTAAGAGACCTATCAACTAAATGTAATGTGTGGATCTTGTCTGGCACCTGATTCGAAGATACAAACTGAACAATGATAAGATGAATAGGGAAATTTAAACAATAACTGTTTGATTTTTTTTTTTTTTTTTTTGAGATGGAGTCTCGCCAGGTCTCCCAGGTTGGAGTGCAGTGGCGTGATCTCGCTCACTGCAAGCCTCGGGCCTGCCCACGCCTATTCTCCCCGCCAGCCTCCCAAGTAGCTGGAACTACAGGCGCTCGGCCACCGCCTCGCTAGCTTTTTGTATTTTTAGTAGAGATGGGGTTTCACCATGTTAGCCAGGACAGTCTCGGGATCTCCTGACCTCGATCCACCCGCCTCGGCCTCCCAAAGTGCTGGGATTACAGGCTTGAGCCACCGCGCCCGGCCAACTGTTTGATATTTTAAAATAATTTGTTAGGTATGATGATGGGATGGGGATTTTTTTAAAGTCCTTATCTGTAAGAGAGGCGTCTCACCCCAGGCATTATTAATATTTGAGGCTGGATCATTCTTGGTTGTGGTGGGCTGTCCTGTTGCACTGAAAGATGTCAGGTGGCATCCCTTGCCTCTACCCACTAGATGCCAGTAGCACCTCTTTCGTCAGGCCAATTAAAAACATTTCCAAACAGCCAAATATCTTCTGTGATAAAAAAAAAAAAAAAAAAACTGTGTTAGAGACACATACTGAAGTATTTATGGTTGAAATGACACTATACCTGGGTTTTGTCAAAATAACCCAAGAGGGTTTGGGCAGAGGTAGAGGTGAAATAAGCTTAACTGTGTGTTGATAATTGTTGGGCTGGATAGTGGACACATGGGTGCTCATTACATTATTCCCCACGTATATGTTGAAAGTTCCCTGCAATAAAAGTTAAAAAATTATAGTACCAAAGGAGTATTAAAATATTTCTGTTTTCCCAAGCACATTAACAGATTGGATTAAATAAGCTGTCTTTAAGTTAAAGAGTTATAAGTATAGGCCGGGCACGGTGGCTCACGCCTGTAATCCCAGCACTTTGGGAGGCCGAGGCGGGCAGATCACGCGGTCAGGAGATCGAGACTATCCTGGCCAACATGGTGAAACACCATCTCTACTAAAAATACAAAAATTAGCTGGGTGTGGTGGCATGCATCTGTAATCCCAGCAACTCTGGAGGCTGAGGCAGGAGAACTGCTTGAACCCAGGAGGCAGAGATTGCAGTGAGTCGAGATTGCGCCACTGCACTCCAGCCTGGCGCCAGAGTGAGACTCCATCTCTACAGGCTTGAGCCACCGCGCCCGGCCATAATTGAGTTTCTTTAAAAGTCTTGGTAAAGCCCCTGGTCTACTTCCCAAGTCCTGAGAAAGTGAATAACCTAATGTTTGCATGCATAATAAATTCTCCAAATTAGGTAATTATCTTTTTAAAAAATTTTTGCTTTCAACAAAGTTGGAGAACCTATTCATGTTATAACTTATTATAAATCATTGAATTTTTTTTGGATTAGTAACTAAGGAGTCCTAAGAAATGGGTGACATTGCTATAACAAAACACCTCGATGTTTCTTGGAGCTTACAGTTATAAAAATGAAAAATAGAAATAGAATTGGTCATGAGCCCCATCTCATTCTAGCAAGAATATTTATCTACAATGTTTTTAAACCTTCATTTTAAAAGACCTTCATTTGTCTTATCAATAAATGCATTTCATTAGACACTTATGACAAAATAACAAAAAAAAGAAATGCATTTCGAATATCTTTTAGAATTGTCAAGATGAAATATTACATTACTGGGCCGGGTGCAGTGGCTCACGCCTGTAATCCCAGCACTTTGGGAGGCCGAGGTGGGCGGATCACGAGGTCAGGAGTTTGAGACCAGCCTGGCCAATATGGTGAAACCTTGTCTCTACTAAAAATACAAAAATTAGCCGGGCATGGTGAAAGGCTCCTGTAATCCCAGATACTCGGGTGGCTGAGGCAGGACAATTGCTTGAACCTGGCAGGCGGAGGTTGTGGTAAGCCGAGATTGCACCATTGTACTCCAGCCTGGGCAACAGAGCAAGACTCCAACTCAAAAAAAAAAAAAAAAAAAAATTACTATGCACTAAAACTGTAACTATGCAAGACGTTTTTCTGGATTGGGTTAATAGGCTTATGGTCACAGAAAACAAATTTTTATTTTTGTTACAGATAACAAAGATAAGATATCCTTTAAAATATTTCACTAGGATGAAATTCTGAAGGAAGCAGAGTAGCAAAAAACAAAAACAAAAACCGTTAAATTTGTGAAGATTTTAAATTTCCAGGGCCAGGCATAGTGGCTCACACCTGTAATCCCAGCATTTTGGGAGGCTGAGGTGGGCAGATCACTTGAGGTCAGGAATTCGAGACCAGCCTGGCTAACATGGCGAAATACCGCCTCTACTAAAAACATAAAAAATTAGCCGGGCATGGTGGCAGCCGCCTGTAGTCCCAGCTACTCAGGAGACTGAGGCAGGAGAATCACTTGAACCCGGGAGGCAGAGGTTGTAGTGAGCCGAGATCACGCCACTGCCCTCCAGCCTGGGCGACAGAGCAAGACTTCTGTCTCAAAAAAATAAATAAAATAAAATAAAAAATAAATTTCCAACTAAGAGCTTTGTTCATGTACCTTTAAAAATGAATGAAGGTGGGTTCCATTCGATATTTTTATGATGTAATTTTTATCTTGAAATTCACATGCTAGCAGGTACTCTATGATTTAAACATTAAAAATGCATTTGTCAAACTTAAAATGTGTGAAGGGATGTATACGTTTTCCCAAATTATTTTCAGGGATACACAGGCAAAAGAATGAGCAGCAGGGCTGTGACGACCCCGGCTCCCTCCCTGTTGGTGCAGTGGCACCACCAGCAGCAGCTGGGACTCCATGGCATTCACTCCGCCATTGCTCCACGTTCCATCTTACTTTCCTACTCTGATTTTTTTTTTCCTTTTTCCTTTCTTTCTTTTTCTTTTTCTTTTTTCTTTTTTTTTTTTTTTTTTTTTTTTTGTGAGACAGGGTGTTGCTGTTAAGCAGGATGGAGTGCAGTGGTGCAATCATGACTTACCGCAGTCTCAACCTCCCAGGCTCAAGCAATCCTTCTGCCTCAGTCTCCTAAGTAGTTGGGACTACAGGTGCGTGCCACCATGCCGGGTTAATTTTTGTATCTTTGGTAGAAACAGGGTTTCAACATGTTGGCCAGGCTTGTCTCCAACTTCTGATCTCGAGCGATCCACCCGCCTTGGCCTCCCAAAGTGCTGGGATTACAGGCGCGATCTCGGCTCACTGCAAGCTCCACCTCCCGGGTTCACGCCATTCTTCTGCCTCAGCCTCCCGAGTAGCTGGGACTACAGGCACCCGCCACTACGCCCGGCTCATTTTTTGTATTTTTAGTAGAGATGGGGTTTCACCATGTTGGCCAGGATGGTCTCCATCTCCTGACCTCGTGATCCGCCCGCCTCGGCCTCCCAAAGTGCTGGGATTTACAGGCGTGAGCCACCGCGCCCGGCCGATAAACACTTTTTTTTTTTTTTTTTTTTTTTTTTGAGACAGAGTATCGTTCTGTCGCCCAGGCTGGAGTGCAGTGGCGAGATCTCGGCTCACTGCAGCCTCCGCCTCCCAGGTTCAAACAATTCTGCCTCAGTCTCCTGAGTAGCTGGGACTACAGGCATGCGCCACCACGCCCAGCTAATGTTTTTTGTATTTTTAGTAGAGACGGGTTTTCACCGTGTTGGCCAGGATGGTCTCGATCGATCTCCTGACCTTCTGATCCACCCGCCTTGGCCTCCCAAAGTGCTGGGATTACAGGCGTGAGCCACCACACCCGGTCCTGATAAGCACTTTTCTAACTCCTTTGATTTCTTTGCAGTACAATATAGAGCATGTTATTAAAATATTTCAGGTTTCAATAACAAAGCTACTAGACAGCATCCTTTCCATTTCAGAATGAGAAATGTGGGGCTCAGAAGGGCACCTTCCAGAGTCCCACCAGGAGAGCCATGCTCTTCCCCTCACTCTTCCTCAGAGGTGCATGGGGTCATCTCCAGCCACTCGCACAAATCATTACCTCCAATTTTTCATTTTCCCTATTTTAGAATTATTCCGTTTCTCCCCTTTTTTCAACCTGTCATTAATTTTCCAATATAGTCTGGCCACAGTTTACCAACACAATAGGATGCTTATGTGCATGTGTATATGTTTAAATAAGGCGGCCCTCTAACAAGGAAGCCTTTTTTTTTTTTTTGAGATGGAGTCTCGCTCTGTCTCCCAGGCTGGAGAGCAGTGCTGTGATCTTGGCTCACTGCAACCTCCACCTCCAGCTTCCAGCGATTCTCTTACCTCAGCCTCCTGAGTAGCTGGGATTACAGGCACACGCCACCACACCCAGCTAATTTTTGTATTTTTAGTAGGGGTTTCGTCACGTTGGCCAGGCTGGTCCTAAAACTCCTGACCTCAGGTGATCTGCCCGCCTCGGCCTCCCAAAGTGCTGAGATTACAGGCGTGAGCCACCACGCCGGCCCCTTTTCTTTTATTACTGCTGTGGTTTACTTTTTCCACACTCAACATCCCCTACTCTTTTCTGGTGACTTGCATGTAACATAGAAATCCCGTAAGGGGCACACTCTATGTGCTCAGGTCAACAAAGGTTAAATGCTGTTGCAATTTTAAACTTTCTACCGTTTGTCAATCAGAGTTAAGTGACATGTAATGTTTGCTTCCCACAACCCCCTTCTTTTTATGGTGAAGATAACTTAAGCATATTCATTAAAAAGGCTAAAGTCACAAATTCACATATTAAAAATCACTTTGAGACATTCAGTGATTTGATGGTGGACTTGTTTTCTCCTTTAAAAGGGGTTGTTTGCTGTTGTGGTTTTAACTGTTACATCTCACTCTAGTCAAGGTGTTTAGCAAACTGTTAACAATGAAACTGAGAAAAACACAAACATGAACAAATGACCTTTTATTTCATACAGAGATACAAAGGCAACTGTGTGCAGCAACAATCTGATGGGCAGTCCAAACTCTTGGGAGGAAGTAAATTCATGGTAAATGTCATGATGGCTGGTTGAGGAGAAGGTCAAAGGAGGAGAGAGAAGAGACAGAGAATGCTACAGCTAATAAATAACAGTAATGAGAACTGCGTGGTTTCAACACCATGAGTTTGTTGGGGCATCTTCTATGCTACTAAAGCCACAATTCTGTATCATCATCACCATCAACATTCTTGAAGTGCATTTTACACTATTCTGCATTAGCAGTCATGTTGAGGGAACTACAATCCTTACAAGTAACTGACGCATTTTATTAAAGGAGCTCTAAACTCTGCTCATGATTGCCTGTCTTGGATGTGGCCTTTGGGATTGATAGCCTCTTTTAAGGAAATAGGGCTGACACATTTTGGCTGGCCCCAGTTTTTGAGGCAATGCTAGTTGTTAACAGCATTATCTTTTAATCTGAGGAAAATGTTTATTTAAAAAACCTGTCTTCCAAAATACAACAAAAAACAAGGTCTGGGTAGTGGCGAATCCTTCCAGGCACTCCACGCCTCCCTGTGGGCTGTAACCATGGACCTGAGTAGAGTCCCATAAAAATAATTCTCCAAATGCATTTGTAATAGGGACACACCACATAGTTTTTCATTAAAGCAGTTTATTGGCTTAATGTACATCACTGAATTTTAAATGCTAAAAATTTATAAAAGAATACCGAACCAAAACATCAAAGAAAATAGAGGCTCAGCAGCATGATTTCAATATATTTTCCTGGAAAAAGTTTTTTTTTTTTTTTTTTTTAAGTATATGACTTTTTATCTAAGAACAAAAGCTTCCTAAATTCAATGTTTAGACTTGATTTTTTTAAAAAACTAAGCCCAGAAAACTGGGGCTCATAAAATAAAGGCACAATGTGGGCAGCAAAAGAAAAAAGGAGAAAAAATGGTTTTAATCTCACGTGTAACATAGGTTGGCTGGTTTTGTTTTTGTTTTAGACAATTTAAGGCAGAATTATCTCTGAAACACTGCAGATAAATCCTAGTGTTTTAGCTATAAGTTTCAAGAGTTCAGATATACAGATAAACCAATTTAAAAAAAACCTTTTCTCATTCTGAGGCTTTTGATGCATTATATAAATCTTTAAAATTCCTATCACCCACATTTTAAGACATACATCTATACTTTAATAAGGCACTCTTAAGATATAAAACAGTTTTAAAAACAATGACATTCTACACTAGGGCTAACCCATTCCTCTGCCATAGGGATGGAGTGAATTGTCTCTTTGAATCAAGTCAATCTCTGTGCACTAACACAAACAGGCAGGTGTCTCAACCCATTCCAAATTTATCTAAGTAGCTGAATTTTATCAATGGGACTCTCCCATCCACTAGTCGGGGAGTTACACTAACAGAACTGCCCAAGTTTGATGATGAAATTTAAAAACAGTATCTCCTTTTTTCTAGAAATGCTTCCTTTGAACATACAACCATCACTTCCATTAGCTCCTGTCCATAAAGAAAAACACAATGGCAGATAACCAATGATTCCCCATATCCTTCCATCTTCCTGATGGGACAGAAATATAAAGGAACTTTACTTTTAAATGACAACCTACTAATAACATGACATTTTAGTTGTGCATCCTGTATGTATGTCATTGGTGCTAATGGCTTCCACTTCTAAATGACAAAAATTTGAATCCTACCATCCCTATTGGTAATTAAAACAAACACCAAAGCTTACAATAAAGTAATGCAACTTCTAAGACTGTAGCAACAGAGAAATTTTAGTGGAGTTTCCACTCTTTCCTAAGTAATGGAAGAAAATGAAGAATCCAGAAAGGTCAGACTAAGCCTGAAACACAATTTCACTATGAAAAAAGGGTAACAAATGTCCCATCAGAGCGAGAGGAGTTAAAAATGTGGCATCAGGAGTGTATCAGACTGAGGCGCTGTTGTGGGCTAGGTCTTTGCTTCCAATGAGTCAAGAAGGACCTAGAAAGGAGCTGTGAGGTGCTTCTTTCCTTTATCTTTCTGGGCTGGCAGCAAATGATCAATTACTTCCCGTAGAACTTTTTGTTGAGAAGGAAGATCAGGAGGTTGACATTTACTTTAGCTCTATCGAATAATTTCATGACTGCAACTCCTTCATATTGTAGCTGCAGCAGGTCCTATTAACAAAACAAAACAAAACATTTTGACAGTTAATCAAGTCTGTGGAACAAGGAAAAAGGACACAAGGTAGGGAGGGCTCCAGATGGACTGAGGCCTGCCTTGTGTGCCAGATGTGAACTGGGGTGAAAGAAAAGTTCCTAGCTAGGAAACTACCCACTGCATAACCAGCCTGAGAGCTGGAGCAATAGGGCGCACTGGCCAAGGGGCTCTTCTGGTTGATTTGGAGTTAGGAAGTCATGTTGTTCATATCAAAATTCATCATACATGGAAAGAAAAAGAAACATGTTCAGTTGCCACACACACCTAAGCTTTTTATTTCAGAAGTCACAATGACATTTTCCCATTTCATCCATGTTATGGGTCACTAGTTTTAACAAATCTGGAAGGTGAAGATTAAACCTAGGATAAAATATACTAAGCATGGGAAATGAGACAAGGCTAGTAATGTCACCTCAATACTATCTGCTAGATTCTTAATTTCTATTCCACATGAGAACACTTTCTTTTTTTTTTTTTTGAGACGGAATCTCGCTCTGCCACCCAGGCTGGAGTGCAGTGGGGCAATCTCAGCTCACTGCAAGCTCCGCCTCCTGGGTCCATGCCATTCTCCCGCCTCAGCCTCCCGAGCGGCTGGGATTACAGGCGCCCACCACACGCCCGGCTAATTTTTTGTATTTTTAGTAGAGACGGGGTTTCACCGTGTTAGCCAGGATGGTCTCGATCTCCTGACCTCATTATCAGCCCGCCTCGGCCTCCCAAAGTGCTGGGATTACAGGCGTGAGCCACCGCGCCCGGTAACATGAGAAAACTTTTTATCCTGAAGGCAAGGAGAAAAGAGAGAACTTGATGTTTTATTAGGTGTCTGCCATGTGCTTGGTATTGTGTAAACACATTATATAGCATCTTTTAAAAGTCTTCACAAAAATTTTTATGAGGTGCGATCATCCTAACTTTAAAGATGAGCTATCGAGACTCAGAGATGTTAAATGACTTGCACCACAGGACAGAGATGGACGTGGTAAATCCAGATCTGACTGCAATGCTCTTGCTTTTCCTGTTACTTTCGCCATTGTCCTGAACAAGTTTAAGAAATCTGAGCATTCTCACTTCTAAACTTTAGAAAAATGGTGATGAGAAAGCAAGGGTCAAAAGGCTTGAAAGGACCCCACAAGGCCGGGTGCGGTGGCTCACGACTGTAATCCCAGCACTTTGGGAGGCTGAGGCAGGTGGATCATGAAGTGGGGAGTTAGAGACCAGCCTGGCCAACATGGTGAAACCCTGTTTCGACTAAAAATACAAAAATTAGCTGGGTATCCGGCGTGGTGGCGCATGCCTGTATTCCCAGCTATTCAGTAGGCTGAGGCAGGAGAGTCACTTGAACCCGGGAGGTGGAGGTTGCAGTGAGCCGAGATTGCGCCATTGCACTCCAGCTTGGGCAATAAGAGCGAAACTCTGTCTCAAAAAAAAAAAAAAAAAAATTAGCCGGGCGTGATGGTGCGCACCTGTAATCCCAGCCACTCAGGAGGTTGAGGCAGGACAATCAGTTGAACCCAGGAGGTGGAGGTTGTAGTGAGTGGAGATCACACCACTACACTCCAGTCTGGGCGACAGGGTGAGACTCCGCCACTCCCCCACCCAACCGCAAAAAAAAAAAAAAAAAAAAAAAAAAAAAAAAAAGAAAGGACCCCACAAGTTCAATCATCTGCTGGAAAAATCCTAGCAGCTCCATGAGGGCTGCTGGCACCTGTGCCTAACATAATACCCCACACCTGGCAGTCACCCCACATTTAATGAATTTGTACATAAATTAATAAATTACCATAGGCAGACTGGTTGGCCTAACACAATTTGGTTAATAAATTTAAAAATAAAAATATGTTCTGATAACTCCACATAAATAAAATTAAAAAAATTTTAAAATTAAAACAATAGCAATTTGGTGAACTGAGGGAATGAGGTTCCTTTTTTTTTTTGGTGGAAGTATTTCAGTTAGCTGTGTGCATCACAAAATCATTTCACATTTGTTTAGCTAACATGTTTTAATGGTCTAGTGGTCATTGACAAGGAAACGAAGATGACTAAGAAATGCTACCTGTCCTTAAGGAGTTTATGGCTTTAGCGGGGAGAGGGGAAGTAAGTCAACACCTACTGTAAACAGAGGATGTCTGCAAAGGCTACAGAAGCGAAGGGGAAACCACCTATTATGGCTTGGCTGGGGGAGGTACACACATGGAAGTACTTGACAAATGATGAAGGAACAAAAGGGGTGGGGTTGGAAGGCAGGGGAGGGGAGGGAGGGCAGCATGAGCAGAAGTCCAAATGCACATTCACAGGAAGGCACCTGCCCGGGCTGGCAGGGCGTGGCTGTGTGAAGCAGTGCAAGAAAGGAGACAGGAGCAGACTAACCGGTGCCACACACACAAAGCTAAAGGAGTCTGGACGTCACCTAGGAATCCTCTCAATGCCCTGCTATTTTTTAACGTGTAAAAATCAGATATTTCAAAATAAAACTTAGGGATCTTTATGCTGTAAAAATGAATTACTCCCGAGTTCTTTTTGGATTTAAGATAGGATGTGGTTTACAAACATAAACTTTACACACACCTTGTCAGAAGTGCATCTAACCTTTAAGTACCTACATCAAATCAAAATGAGAAAAAAATTTCAAGCTACTGAGTGGACTTACAATTTTGCAATGTCAGCATGTGTACTTATGCATTTTGTTCAAGTCCAAGGTATCAGCTCAATTTAGTGGCAGCACTAAGTGGAAGCTTCAGATAAATGTTTTCTGAAGATTTACATCTGCAAAAGCTCTCCAGAGTGTACACACCAAACCAGACATGCTGCAACACTCAGCTTCTTTCCCCACAGTGTGGAGCCCAGCTCACTGCTGAATGTAGACAGCTTTCCTCAGATGAGTCTCCTCTTTATCTAGTTCTCCTACTTGGACAAGAATCTCATCCAGAAAGCTTTTGGTTACTGCTGGTGCATACCCACCTGATAATGTAACATAAAAGTCTCCATTTGAACTCCCATGAATTTGGCTTTCACTTCAAAGTCTCCAACTTCTTCTGTTGGACTGATTTCAAAGATAACATTTTTAAACCTGTTGAAAGATAACATCGTAAGGGTATGGTTTTTATGTTCTTATATAAAAATATTCTGTGAAATGGGGAAAGGAGATGAATCAAGTCTTCGAGGGTGAAAAGGGGTAGAAAATACAGGTCAAAAGTACTTCTGCACCTGAAGCAGCACGGATTGCCATGCCTAAGTACCATCTGCTCTGGGACTTGGAGAGAGGAATGGCAACCTCTCTCTACCTGCAGCACTTGCATTCTATAAAAGAAGAACCACTGAGGAGTGCCACAAGTGGCCTGTGAAGGGATGACATCATTATTCTCTTCACTTCCACATGGCCAAAAATGAAACCTAATGATAAAAGGAGAAAACAGGAAACTGGGGTGGAAGGAGATGGTATGTGTGTTTGAATACATGCATGTTTGAGGACTGGGAGAAGTAAATAAACAAAAGGGGGTCAGTAAAAAAAGCTCCAAGGGAGGAGGTTTTTCTAGAAAGAGTAGGTGCTGTGTACATAAGCACACTCAGTATTACCAAAGATAAATTGTTATTATTAAAAATATTTAAGTTATCACTCATTCACAACATGTTACCTGCCAGGAAATTTTAGGAAGCCAAAAGGAAAAGGGGTTATGCAGCCAGGCACGATGCCTCACATCTGTAATCCCAGCACTTTGGGAGACCGAGGCGGGTGGATCACAAGGTCAAGAGATCGAGACCATCCTGGCCAACATGGTAAAATCCCGTCTCTACTAAAAATACAAAAATTAGTTGGGTGTGGTGGCATGCATCTGTAGTCCCAGCTACTCAGGAGGATGAGGCAGGAGAATTGATTGAACCCGGGAGCCAGAGGTTGCAGTAAGCTGAGATAGTGCCACTGCAGTCCAGCCTGGTGACAGAGCAAGACTCCGTCTCCAAAAAAAAAAAAAAAAAGAAGGGATTAAGGCATCCTCTGGGTGATCAAAGTATAGCACCCCAGATTTCCAGAACTCAACTATGGAGCTACCTTACCTATTACGAACAGGGCTGAGAACCATGAAAGATGCAAAAAGGTCACTGAGAGTTAAAGGAGAAGTCACAAAAACCCATGCACTGAAACATACATGCATTTTATTCAACTGGAATGACTCACGGGTTATTCCTTAAAGATATTTATCTTAAGTGATAAATAATTTTATCAGATTTAGTTGGCTATTTAGTTTCTAAACCCATAGAAGCAAATTAAAAAGAAGAAAGAAAGGCAAATAGAGATAGGCACTTGAACAGTAGTGGAAAATAATGACAAAAAGAAGGGGAATATTGACTCATGCCTGTAATCTCAGCACTTTGGGAGGCCAAGGCAGGAGGACTGCTTGAGCCCAGGAGTTCAAGACCAGCCTGGGCAACAAAGTGAAACCCTGTCTCTACAAAATATAATTAGTTGGGTATGGTGGCACATGCCTATGGTCCCTGCTACATGGGAGGCTAAGGTGGGAGGATCTCTTAAGCCCAGGAGGTTAGGGCTGCAGTGAGCTGTGATCATGCCAGTGCACTCCTGCCTAGGTGACACAGCAAGACTCTTTCTCTAGAAAAAAATTTAAAAATTATGTACCCATTAAAAAGGATGCTTTCAATGAATATAAAAAATGCTCACAGCATAATGTTATAAGAAAAAAGTTGGATACATGACCATAAACAGTATTGTCCCAGTTTGTGTTAAAAAATATTAAGTAGTTATTTTAGGCTGGGTGCAATGGCTCATCCCTATAATCCTCCCAGCATTTTGGGAAGCTGAGGAGGGCAGATCAGCTTAAGATCAGGAGTTTGAGACCAGCCTGGCCAACATGGTGAAACCCTGTCTCTACTAAAAATACAAAAATTATTTGGATGTGGTGGCAGGCACCTGTAATCCAAGCTACTTGGGAGACTGAGGCAGGAGAATCACTTGAACCTGGGAGGCGGAGGTTACAGTGAGCTGGAGGTTGCAGTGAGCCGAGATTATGCCACTGCACTCCAGCATAGGCTACACAGAGAGACTGTTCCCCCTCCAAAAAAAGGCCTGTAATTCCAGCACTTTGGGAGGCCGAAATGGGAGGATCACGAGGTCAGGAGATCAAGACCATCCTGGCTAACACGGTGAAACCCCATCTCTACTGAAAATACAAAAACTTAGCTGGGTGTGGTGATGCATGCCTGTAGTCCCACCTAATTGGGAGGCTGAGGTGGGAGAATTGCTTGAACCCTGGAGGCCAAGGTTGCAGTGAGCTGAGATCGCGCCACCATACTCCAGCTTGGGTGACAGAGAGACTCCGTCAAAAAAAAAAAAAAGGGGAGAAGAAGAAGAACAAAAAAATATATATATATAAAGTAGTTAGATAAATAAGTGGGTGAGTTGTGGATAATCTTTATGTGAATAGAAAAAAAATACATTAAAATGATTTCCCTGGTTATCTCTGGCTTGTGAAATTACAGGTGTTTTCTTTTTTATGCTTTACTGTATCTTCAAAGTTTAATAATGAATACATATTATTTTAGAATCAGAAAAATGTAAAAGTTCTTTTTTTAAAAGTTTTTTTTTTTCCCCAGACACAAGAAGGGAAAGATCAGTAGCCTGAGGTCACAGGGCTGACTGAGCAGACGCTTAATAAATGCTTGCTAATGAGGCTGGGCCCAGGATCTACGGGAGGATGACATGTCAGGTCCATGAACCACGTGCAAAGCAAGCTGATACTTCCCAGAAAAGAAAATGAAGGTTAAGTGCCTGGTTCCTAGCTGTAAGTGGAATAAAGCAAACTCAACTCCTCTTATTGTTACTCTTAATTTATTCTTGGTTCAGAAACAGAAGAAATCCAAGGAGTGGCTTCCTGCTTTAATGATGAAAAATTAAGATCAGACCCAAAGAAGTGAACATGACCTGAGACAAAGGTTCTACAAACAAGGAAAAGAAAAACTCTTTTATGACAAATTAACTCTGAGTATGAGGCCTAATTCTACACATAAAAATATATAAATACGTAAAAAATATTAAAAGTAACCATCCAGAAAAGAGAAATAAAGACAAAAAGGCAAAGATGTGATAAATGTAGAAATAAAAATCAACTGATAAAACAAAAAGCAAAGACTCACTGATTCACTTGCAGGTCCTCAATTTCCAGAAGAACTCCTTTTTCATGTAGTCTTGCTGCTGTATATTTCAGAGAAATCTTTTTGCTTTTCTTTCCTTTCATTTCCCTAGGCTTTTTGGAGACTCTGTAAAAATCACATCATGTCACTTTCTACAAGTAACCATCTATTCTGAATCTTCATCATTGGTAACTGAAGGAAACAAGGTCAGACACCAAACTTCCAGACATAAGCATAAGTAACATACCAACTCTAAAATGGCAAACAAATGTTAGAATTAGCCTAAGCAATATCTCTGCAAAACAGGGGAAAGATTACTAAATTGCTTCTATTTTTAGTCTAAATTATATCTGAGAACACTCCCATGAATTTAACAGTGTCTTAATCCTCCCATGTCCTTCTGGGAACTTCAGTTCCTAACAAGTAACTATGAGAGCTTCATATGCCAGCCTGAGGGAATGGTACTGAATCCCTGCAGCGAAGGAGTTACTCTAAGCCCCTCAGCTGTGTAGGGAAAAAATAAAAATAATATCAAATAAATACTTTTTAAAAGCATTTAAGCCAGCACAGCAATTACAGATGAACGAGAATAAGGAAAAAGAAACAGGTTAGGAGGCTATTAGGATAATCAAGGCAAAAAGTGGTAACTTCAGAAACATGCCCACATCTGCAAAAGACGTATGTACAAGAGATTATTTGCTGCAGAATTTAAAAAATAATAACAACTGGAAACAAATGTTCATCAATGGAGAACTGCTTAAGTAAATTGTTATATCTATCTGTATAATGGAATAATATGCAGCATTAAAAAAATGAGAATCCAGGTCTGCCTGCTTAGAAGGCCTGGAGGCCATGACAAATCTGGCAGTGAACACACTCAGTTCTAGATCTTGGTTTCTAAATACCATTCTTCATTCAAAGAAACCAGGGATTCTTGGAAAAACAGTTCATTCTGGGCCCGGGGAGGGGAAACTACAGGTTGAACATGAAACATCTTGTGTCAGGAAGTACACAAAGAACAATGGAAACACGTCAAAAGCTCACAGGAGTCAGCTCTGCAAGCTGGGTTAGGTGGGCCTATTTTTCATCCCTTCCCATCAGCCCTGCCTGATCCCAGGGAGTCTTCCAGGGAGAAAGAGAAAAACAGAGTACGTGCACAAGCCAGAGAAACGGGAAGCATATATGGCAAAATGTTAGAAATGGGTGAATCTAGGTGAAGGGCATATGGGTGCTTACTGTTCTATTCATTCCATCTTTCTGAGATTTGAAAACTCTTAAAATAAAAAGTTAGGAATAAATAATAAACTACCCTACAAGTAAAACCTGCTCTTATCACCCACGTCTCTGGGCTTTCAGTTCCCTCCCTGTAAAATGGGCATGCTGATAGCTGGCGGCCAGTGCCAAGAAAGCTGGATCAGACTTTCCTCAGTACCCAGGAAGAAAATCAGAGCCTGTGATCTTGTCCTCAGGAAGAATACAGAGGAGCAAGGGGATCCAAATTTGCATAATATTCCTTAAGTGATTTTGGGACCACTAGATGATCTCCTTTCATGATTTTAATTTCTAGCACCAAGAAGATTTTTTTTTTTTGAGACAGAGTCTGGCTCTGTCGCCCAGGCTGGAGTGTAGTGGTGCAATCTTGGCTCACTGCAACCTCCGTCTCCCAGGTTCAGGTAATTCTCCTGCCTCAGCTTCCCAAGTAGCTGGGACTATAGGCGTATGCCACCATGCCCACCTAATTTGTGTATTTTTAGTAGAGATGGGGTTTCACCATGTTGACCAGGCTGGTCTTGAACTCCTGACCTCAAGTGACACATCCACCTCAGCCTCCCAAAGTGCTGGGATTATAGGTGTGAGCCACCTTGACAGGCCCCAAGAAGATATTTTGCAAAAGCATTACTTAGCGGTAAGCATCCATGAAATCCCCCACCCACTATTTATATCATACACTAACAAATGGAACAGGCAATTATACAAATGATTAGAGGTAAAATAAAAGACTAATGCGATAAATAGATCCAGTGTATTTTAAGCAAAAATTTCCAGCGTCATTTCAGTTGCCTCTGCTTTTTCCTCACTCTAATTCTTTTCCCTGACATCAATTTTTAAAACAGAAAAAATACTCACTTGCCCTTGCTGGCTAAGTTATCCAGGCAGGTTTTGATATAGCTTTTATAGTAATCCACCTGCTCCCCATAAAAGGTGGCCTTAGAATTCAGAGCAGCGTATGTCTGTTGCAGTTTCACTAGTTCAGCCTTTCTCCTCTGTCGGTACCTCCGCTGATTCCGAATATCCTGAGACATAATTATTAGAGTTAGAAAAATAATGACAGGTATCAGGCACTTCTTGAGTGATTATCATTTCACACTAGAACCCAGCAATGCTTAACTCTGCCTTAAATATGACTCCATACTTTTTTATTTTTTTGAGACAGAATCTTGCTCTGTTGCCCAGGCTGGAGTGTGCAGTGGTTGAGATCATGGCTCATGGTAGCCTCAGCTTCCCAGGCTCAAGTGATCCTCCCACTTCAGCCTCCAGAGTAGCCGGGACTTATAGGCACATGCCATCATATCTGGCTAATTAAAAAACTTTCTTTTGTAGAGATGGGGTCTCAAGTGATCCTCCTGCCTTGGTCTCCGAAAGTGCTGAGATTTGTTTTCACAAATTAACAGAGAAATTCAGATCTCAAATTTTCTTCCCCCATTTGTATCTTCTAGCAGGGAAATGCGTTACATTTAGACTTACACATTTTTAGAATTTACTTGCAAAGCTGGTTTGGACCTCTTAAATTTATTTTGTTGGGAAAGGGAGAAAAAGAGAATTATAATACATCAACTACCAGTTCCCAGGTGTGCATAATATTATCTTAGTGCAACAGCAGAGAACACCTAAGCTCTTAGTCCTCACCAAAGCCCCTCGCTTGAGATGATTCATACAAATCAAGGATTTCATCAGCTTGATGTGAATTTATATTTCACAGTAATCATGAAAAAGATCTGGAAGAATTCTTTAAGGCTGAAGACAAATTCCTTAAGGTCATAGGAGGCTCTAGTTAAGGTCCTCTCCCTACTAATTTAGGCCATGGAATAAGCCACCTCAGGTCGGGCAAGGCCCTCATGCTGGAGAGTCAGATATGGTTTCTCAGAGAGGAGGGCACTAATTTGCCCATGAACTGAAGCTATGCTGTTATCTGGACAGTTACTGTCTCTCGAGCCTCTCAGCTTTGAACAAGGCCAGTTCCCCTCTGTCTCCCAAATGCAGTACCCTGGCAATGTCGTTGATCAGTTCCTGGTATTTGTTCTTTGGGTCCACGGTTCCAAGCTCTGTTAGCTTCTTTAAACCTGTCTGGATCTTCTCTTTCTTCTCTTGAAGAGTGAGGTTGCTGTCTTCCTTTACAGATTTTGACTTTTTCATCTTGTCAGGGGTTTTGGCATCACGGATAGCACGTCTCTGCATGGCTCTCTGATGCTCTGCTTCCTACGGATGGGAAAAAGAAGTTCTCAGCAAGTTCACCACACTAATCCTAAACTTGAATTTATATAGCACATCCGCACCCGAACTTATACAGATCTTAAACTCCAACCTCGAAACAGAAGGAAACAAACTCTGACTCCTGCCAAGTAACAGATGAGAAACTGCATGAAGCAGAGGCACTTCTTTCCACCTACAAGAGATGATATCTACAAAATCACACAACTGGGCCAGGTGCGGTGGCTCATGCCTGTAATCCCAGCACTTTGGGAGGCCGAAGTGGGCGGATCACGAGGTCAGGAGTTCAAGACCATCCTGACTAACATGGTGAAACCCCGTCTCTACTAAAAATACAAAACCAAAATTAGCCAGGCGTCACGGCGGGCGCCTGCAGTCCCAGCTACTGGGGGAGGCTGAGGCGGAAGAATGGCGTGAACCCAGGAGGTGGAGCTTGCAGTGAGCTGAGATCGTGCCACTGCACTCCAGTCTGGGTGACAGAGCGAGACTCTGTCTCAAAAAAAAAAAAAAAAAAAAAAAAGGCACACAACTGCTTAGGGCTTCTTTGGTGGACTCCAGGTACAATCACCCAGACGGGACTGTACCGGCTACAAAGTCATTTTTCTCTACCACATTTTGAGACATGGAAGCCATTTAATTTTATTAAAAACATAGCTGTATAAATGTTATAACTATACTAACACAACAAGAGCAACGCTTAGTAAATCTTTGCTAATTCTTTTTGTCACTTTGTCACTTTCCATTTGGCGGAATCATGCTCGAGCACTGCCTCTGCTTTCAAACATGCTGCAGACACCCCAATAGTAACAGGGAAACACTTTCCCTTGGTACTGCCATCCTTCAGTCACCATCCATTGTCTGTCCCTGTCTAACATATGATCTATACTTGCTGTTTCATTCTTCCAGCACTTTCTTCTTTACTGCTCTCATCACCAATTACCATACCCTGTCCAAAATCCAATGCCTTTTCTGTCACCTTGCTCATCTTCTCTGCACTGTGTTCTTGCTCTATGCATTGTTTTGTACTTCCATTTCTCTCTGTTTCCTCTCA
Organism: Papio anubis; assembly: GCF_008728515.1. Lineage (NCBI taxonomy): Eukaryota > Metazoa > Chordata > Mammalia > Primates > Cercopithecidae > Papio > Papio anubis. The sequence continues at coordinate 98,623,625 of NC_044982.1, forward strand.
GTACTTCAACGACTGCCTCTGTGTTGACAGATCCCAAATCTTTGTGACCATGGCTCTGGTGCCATATTCTCCACTGTCTGCACTGGGATGTTTACATTCGGGATGGCTTATACTTCAAGCTTGTAATTCCCCCTAACTGGAGCAATTCCCTTTCCCAATAGTCCCCTATCTTCTAAAGTAGAGACTACTCTGCATCACATAATGTTAAGAGCATAAGCTCTGGAAGCAGACAGAACTGGATCTGCATCTGGTTCTGTCACTACAAGCTGATGATCTTGGCCAGTTAACCTGTAAGGGTTTTAGTTTCCTCATCTGTAAAATAAGGATGAAAAGACTCGACTCATGGGAATGTTGCAAGGATTAAATGAAAGAACAGAGGTGAGAGCACCAAACACACACTAGGTTCTCAATAAAGACGGGCTCCTCCTTCCTCATTTCAAATTTCTTTCTAGGTTCAACATGTTTCAAGTATTGGTTTATACATCCTTACTTGCCTTTCACACATATCTAATCGGTAATCAGTCATAGCAACTGAGAGCTGAGACTTCATTTAAAACAATGGTTTCCAAATAGTTCTCTCTGCAGCCTTAAGAGTTTGCCAGAGGCACCAGAGAGTCCTATAGGGCTGGATTTCAGATGCCCTATTCCTGGCTAGCAGAGTAGCAGAGTACCTGCTTTATATACTGGGCTTCTAGGTAAGTTGTCACTTAATGAAACAGATTACCATGCTTAAAATTTGGAAATGAATGGCCTGACCTACTTTCCTTATTTGACAAATGAGAAACAGAGGTTTCTGGCCAGGCACAGTGCTTCATACCTGTAATCCCAGCACTCTGAGAGGCCAAGGGGGGTGGGTCACCTGAGGTCAAGAGTTTTTGAGATCAGCCTGGCCAACATGGTGAAACCTTGTCTCTACCAAAAATACAAAAATCAGCCAGGCATGGTGGTGCACACCTGTAGTCCGGCTACGTGGGAGGCTGAGGCAGGAGAATCACTTGAACCCAGAAGGTGGAGGTTGCAGTGAGCCAAGATCATGCCACTGCAGGCCAGCCTGGGTGAGAGTGAGACTCTGTCTCAAATTTGAAAAAAAAAGAAAAAAAAAGAAAAAAAAAAAAGAAACAAAAGTCTTAGATATGACATGACTCATCCAACCCTACATAATGCCAGGTCCCAACCCCCATCTGCCCACCCCACTGGACCTTATCACATACCTAGATAACTTAACCACCATCTGCTCTCATAGCATTGCTGAATTAATTAACATTAAATGGTCTTGAACCTTATAGAGGCTCTTTATTTCTTATCTCTGCAGTGCCAAATTCCCATTTAGTTTGTGAGTTCTAAATAATTTGGTCTCATGTTTTATTTCTCACTACTCGCCTCCACCCACAGCTCCATTCTAGACATGAAGTCTGGTCGCATCATGCTCTTCCCTCCTTTGTACTTTTGTTCACATCGCTCTCCTGCATCGAATGCCCTCTCTTGTCTTACATGCACACCCAAATCCTATCCACCTTTATACGTCTGGCTCCAGTTCCACTTGTTTTAGGAAGCCTTCCTAATGCATTGCTTCACTGGCCTCTTTCCTGAAACTTCTATTATTTTTTAGTCAGTATCATAGTTAATTTTGAATGGTTTCATCACTGTTTCAGGAATACATGTCACAATTCCCCAACAAGATCACGAGTTCACTGAGTTTAGGAGCCACATTCTGTACTTTCCTTCTATCTACCACGGCACATAACAGAATTCCAAATATGTAATATTCAATAAATTGCAGTGAACCCTACACATTAATGGTTTCAACCAACCCTGAAACTATTTGAAAAAAAAAAACAACAATAAAAAAAGTACAAATTTTAAAAATACAGTAACAACTATTTACATAGCATTTATATTGTAGTAGGTATAAGTAGTCTAGAGAGGATTTAAAGTATATGGGAGAATGTGTGTAAGTATATGCAAATACTATACCATTTTATTTATTTATTTATTTATTTATTATTAGTATTAGTATTTTTGAGACGGAGTCTCACTCTGTCACCTAGGCTGCAGTGCAGTGGCATGATCTCGGCTCACTGCAAGCCCCGCCTCCCGGGTTCATGCCATTCTCCTGCCTCAGCCTCCTGAGTAGGGGGGACTACAGGCATCTGCCACCACGCCCAGCTAATTTTTTGTATTTTTAGTACAGATGGGGTTTCACGTGTTAGCCAGGATGGTCTCGATCTCCTGACCTTGTGATCCGCCCGCCGTGGCCTCCCAAAGTGCTGGGATTACAGGCGTGAGCCACCGCGCCCAGCCAAATACTGCACCATTTTATATAAGGGACTTGAACATCTATGGATTTTGGTATTGGCTGGGGGTGGGGGGAATGGGTGCTGGAAAGTAACCCCTGTGGATACCAAGGGACGGATATACTGGATGGACACAATGGAACCAAAAACTTTCTCAGATGAGCTGTAACTACCACTGCCCCCCAGTTACATTCACGCTCACCCCTAGGTTACCAACTCTTATTTGTGTCTCTCCTCCTTTCTCTGACATGCGCCTATCGGGAGAGCTTATCTACCAAACAAAGGAGTATGTTAGACCCTAAATTTTACCTGTTCACTGGTGGCTGGTGTTTCCAGGATTTCAGTCAAGGTCTCTCCTGGCTGGAACCGTATGACATCCACAATTAAACGTTTTGTACTGAAACAAGATGGGGGAAGCATTTAAATATTACCAGTGTTCTAGTTCCTCTCAAGTGGACCGAAGCAGCAGCAGCAGCACAAACAGTACCTCACAGAAGTCCCAAGCAGCAGCTGCCAGCACACAGTACTCAAGGCACTAGGCTTATTTACCCAACCATACCATAAGTAGGTACAAGGGTTAGGATTTCCAAGATTTACATTTCATTGTAGCATATTAGCAAAATAAGGCAGAAAAATCCTGTGCCAAGTACAATATGCGAGGTGATTGGTGACTGGGATTATGAAAAGTATGAGAGGTCAGGATGGTCATTTCAGGTATGACCCAGCAGGTTCCTCTCCAAAGGTCAAGAAACCTTTGGATTACATTCATTTCATTCTTCCTACTTTTGATACTCACTTCAGTAAGATGGTTCGAGCATCCATTTCTGCATTCTCATCTCCAGGCACATCGAACTTGTTGGTCAGGGTGAGAGACACTTCTGTCTTAGCCAGTGCCTCCTTATTTGGGTCGTTTAAATTGCCAGAGCTTTCCCCTGAAGTTTTGGGAGGGTGGAAAGAGTCAGTGTAATAAAGAGGAGATATTGGGGGGGAAATAATACAAATTAAAAAGATGATGCAAGTCTAAGAAAATACTTGAATCACCTAACATGTACAGTGTGACGAGAACAACTTTTACTGAGAAATAAGATATTATGCCAAATGATAAAGGCAAAGGATCCATAATAACTTCATAAATGTTTAAGAAATTATTTCAACATTACAATTTCACAATTCTCTCTCAAAGCATTCTTTCTGGCTGGGTGCAGTGGCTCAGGCCTGCAATCCCAGCACTTTGAAAGGCTAAAGGAGGAGGATGGCTTGAGGCCAGGAGTTCGAGACCAGCCTGGGCAACATAGTGAGACCCCATCTCTATTAAAACAAAAAACAGGGGCCAGGCGCGGTGGCTCAAGCCTGTAATCCCAGCACTTTGGGAGGCTGAGGTGGGTGGATCCACCCGAGGTCAGGGTGAGACCATCCTGGCTAGCTGCAGAATGAAACCCTGTCTCTACTAAAAATAAAAGCTAGCCAGGCCCGAGGTGGTGAGCCACCTTAGTCCCAGCTGCCAGGGCTGAGAGCAGGAAGAATGGCGTGGACCCGAGGCCCGAGGGCTTGCAGTGAGCTGAGATCCGGCCACTGCACTCCAGCCTGGGCTACAGAAGCGAGACTCCCGTCTCAAAAACAAAAACAAAACAAAAGCAAAACTCAGGAGGGATCATTTGAGCCTAGGAATTTGAGGCTGCAGTGAGCTATGACTGCACCACTGTATTGTAGCCTGGGCAACAGAGGGAGACCCTGTCTCACAACAAACAAACAAAAAAAATTATTTCCTTTAAAGGACTTTTAATTTATAGTTATGTAATTATTTGTGTATCTGCAATTTTTTTTTTTTTTTTTTTTTAAACACACGCTGGCAGTATGTATCTGTATTTAAAATGATCTCTTCCTCTGTCTCCAGTTCCTTATAGATAGTGATCACATCTGGGCTTTTTTTTTTGTTGTTGTTGTTTTTGTTTTGTCTCTTACGAAACTATCAGGATCACATCTATTTTATTTCTCAATGTATATCCAGAGTTTGGTATAGTGCAAAAAACAGAGGAGGTGACAATTACACTTTTCTGTCATGTTCCCCTTTGACCTTCCAGGCAAAAGTCAGAACTTTAAGGCCAGGCATGGTGGCTCAAGCCTGTAATTCCAGCACTTTGGGAGGCCGAGACGGGCGGATCACGAGGTCAGGAGATCGAGACCATCCTGCCTAACACGGTGAAACCCCATCTCTACTAAAAAAATACCAAAAACCTTGAGGCGAGGTGGTGAGCAGCCTGTAGTCCCAGCTACTGGGAGGCTGAGGCAGGAGAGATAAGTAAACCGGAGGCGGGCTTGCAGTGAGCTGAGATCTGGCCACTGCACTCCAGCCTGGGTGACACAGTGAGACTCTATTTCAAAAAAAAAAAAAAGTTAGAACTTTACCTATCAGGGACTCGATGGTGGGCACCTTGAGGTAGATCAACAGCTTCGATGGATGGATCATTGCTCAGAACAATGGCATCCTGGTGATCCAACAGGAGCTGCAAACACCAATGATCAACTCCATTTATACATTCAACTCTCCAGCTCATCCCTCCCTAGAACGCCTAACAATAATCTGCACAAAGAGATTCCAACAAAGTTCCTATATTCAAAGAAACAACAAGCAAATCAACCCAAATAAACAATATGATATATAAAGCACCACACTGGGCTCTGTTGAATGACTTGTTATGATGTAAGAAGAGGAAATACTGGTACTCTCTTAATCTCATGGCCTTAAAGGACTCAAATGTGCCCTGTGTAAGAAAGAACACTGTGGCTGGGCGTGGTGGCTCATGTCTGTAAATTCAGCATTTTGAGAAGCCAAGGTGGGTGGATCACCTGAGGTCAGGAGTTCAAGACCAGCCTGGACAACATGATGACACCCTGTCTCTACTAAAAATACAAAAATTAGCCGGGCATGGTGGTGCACACCTGTAATCCCAGCTACTAGGGAGGCTGAGGCAGGCGAATTGCTTGAACTTGGTAAGGTGGAGGCTGCAGTGAGCAGTTAGCCACTGCACTCAGCCCCTGAATGACAGAGCAAGATTCCATCTCAAAAAAAAAACAAAACAAAACAAAACAAACAAAAAACACAAAACATTGAAACTCAAAGTTCAATACCCAAAGTCATCAATGTACCCTACTACCAGTTCAAATAAGTCACATGCAGACTTTTACTTAATGTTTCCAGTGCATGACATGATGTAATTCAGAGAAAAGTATACCAAATCAATGTTATAATTATTGTAGGAGCACTCAACAAAGCCTTCAAGGTGCCATTATCCCCAGTGATGCCCTCAGAAATGACAGTAACCTGAAATTTCATTTACATTTTCACACATGTCCTTGTTCCTGTTTTACATGTCCATGTCCCCAGAGGGGAAAAAATGATTTGAAAAATCTGAAGAAACATGGAACTCCAGCTTCCAAGGGAAAAATCCACTCCAAGGCTACACAGAGAAAGAAGCTAGTATTCTAGATCATGTTAGAAAAATAACACAGAGGGCTGGGGTAAAAAGAAAGAAGAGTAAAAGCACTATTTTATCAAAGTACTAGATCAATTCAGTGGGATTCTGATTCAGTAGGCCTGGGCGGTGTCCAGGAAACTTCATTTTTAACTACCAGCCCATAGGATTCTGATGCAGATGGCCTGGGAAGACATTTTAGAAACCTAGCAGTAGATATTGTTAAGAGTAAGAAGCAAAAGGCCGGGCGTGGTGGCTCAAGCCTGTAATCCCAGCACTTTGGGAGGCCGAGGTGGGTGGATCATGAGGTCAGGATATTGACACCATGCTGGCTAACACAGTGAAAGCCCGTCTCTACTAAAAATACAAAAAATTAGCCAGGCGTGGTGACGGGCGCCTGTAGTCCCAGCTACTCAGGAGGCTAAGGCAGGAGAATGGCGTGAACCCAGGAGGTGGAGCTTGCAGTGAGCCGAGATTGCACCACTGCACTCCAGCCTGGGCGACAGAGTGAGACTCCATTTCTAAATAAATAAAAGAATAACAAGCAAAAAAAAGAGACATCAAGGAGATGCACTGTCAGTTAGATCACAGGAAGGTGAGACACCTGGCTACCAGAGATGATAACCAGCAGCCAGGGATAATAATTAAGGACAATGAAATTAAGTAATTAAAGAAAAATACTTACAGTGTGGGTGTTGATGATTTCACCAATGGAAATGTAGATTACTGGTTTGGTGAGGGTTACTAAATCAGAGTACTCATCCACATTAAATTTATCCTGAAGCTCTGGGACATCACAAGCAGTTTGGAAAAACCGTCTGAAATAAGCACAGGAAGCAGCCCCCCAAAAAGGGACATACGCATGAGAAGTTGGCAAGAGGACATTTCACAAACCTCTCACACAATGAGTGCAAACAGAAGCCAGTCAATATAGTTACTTCAAGAGAAAGTGCTGTGTGTTTGCTGTGCTTGACAACCTTGGGATACTGGCTCTAATAACTTCTTTCTCCACCTAGTTTGTAGTTTTAGTTTTATCCTTAAGAACCATTGCACCATGATTTAAAACTGTTCTCAGGCACCATTAGGAGAACCAATTCTATCTCTAAGACAGTGCTCTGAAGCATTCAAAACTAGATGTTAATTTACAAAAATTAAAAGCATTCTCCAATTCTTCTCTGATTACAAGGTAACGTACTAAATGCATAATCATCATTATTTTTATGTTAACTACTATCTATTTCATAAGTGTTAACTACTATGTATTTCATATGAAAATTCTCTTCAAAGTAAATCGATCATCTTCTGGAGTCCCGGGCACATCAAACATGTCTTCTACAATATGGCAGTCAGGGAAAGTGAGGGGTGGTTTTTAATCTTATCTTTCCCCTCAATGATAAAAATACATCCAAAGACTCTCTTAAGCACTTGTGCCTTTCCCCTTACCTGAATTTCTGGTAGGACTGGGAAAGATATTCATTAATGATGCTTAAGTGGGCATTATCTCCCAGAAACATCTTATTAGAAGCAGCATGCTGAAGCATTTTTGCAATGGAGCCCAGATTTCGGCGTTGGTCTGTGGTAAGCTGGCCTCCTGCCGACAGGTCAATGATGTCAAAGGCATCAGGAGCAACAATGGCTGGATTCATGTATCGATAATAAAGCAAGTTACCAATAATCTGGAACAGATGAAACAGAAAGATGGGTATTAAAAGACATATCACCAAGTAAGCCACAAATGACTTTGCTAGCAAAGAAAAGCAGAAAATGCAGTCCTATGAGTAAAAAATAAATAAAAAATACATACACACATGCACGCATGCACATATACACACTCTTTCTCATGGCCTGGAACTAAATGAAATATCCCTTTGTTCAATACAGGAAAACAATGAGAACAGAACTGAAAACTACTGCCAGTAGTTAATGAAAGAGCAGATTCAGAAGGTAAAAATGATACACTTAAAGTCTGTTATTAAGTATTTCAGGATATCTTTTGTTCACATATCATGGTAGCAAATAAGGCTGGTGTCACCCACATGCACTTTGTACTTTCATGTAGATGGGTTTTCCTTATAAAAAGCTAACAAACATAGCTAAATTCCTTAACATGACCCAATCAGCATAGAGTAACCCCACCTCCCAACATTCTCATGCTGCAGACTTCAAAGGCTAAGTTCATGCCTCTGAAATTAAATTCACTTAACACACATCTGTTCCACAGAAGAATTCAGGGACAGTCACAGCATTTCCCCTAGAGTTTCATTCAGAAGAAATAAAATTAATTCACCTGAACAGAAAGTCTAGAATCGAGGCCTCACTGTAGGAAAGCACAGAACTAGGAGAGAGAAGAAAAAAGCATTCAGATTAAAAAAAAAGAAAAGAGAAGAGCACAGCTGAGTAAGAAAGAGTTATCAGCAACAGCCTTAGCAGAAATAATTGTGCTTGCTACTATTTGCCAGGTCACCAGCAGAGGGAACAATACTACAGCGAAAAGACAGGACTCAAAGAAACTCATCTGAAAACAGGAAAAATCCATCTTTCTACTTGTTTGATGTTTGTGCGCCAAACTATAGGAAGTGTTTCATCCTAAGAGAGGTATCATTTACCAATTACAATTGTTTTCAAAAGCTCACAATCAATGGCAAGCTACTGCCAGAACCTACACTTAGGCAGTTAGTAATGATCTACGGTCAGTCCTGCTTTTATAGCTTTGTCCTCAAAGGGCAGGAGTCTGCCGGCTATGAGATTCTTACCTTCAGCAGCTCATCCTCACCAGCATCAGGGAACTTCTCATGCAACGAGTCCTTCAGCACTTTGGCAATGAAGCGCATCCCATAACTGCGGGATGGACAAAACTTAGTGAGAAGGGCCAAGGAGCAGAAAGGCACTTACTGCTGGGCTCTACTGGGGGTCATGACAACTGATGGCACTCACGGGATTTTGTCCACAGAGCTGACAATGGCTGAGAGAAACTTGTCTGTCACAGCCCGCATGTTCCTGATGGAGCTGTCTAGCCGTGTCTTCACTTCTTCATGAGCTAGCGCCTGCTCAGGGGTCACATCATAGGGCAGTTTGCTGGGAAGAGAGAAATTATACCCAACTATGTTAGACTAACAGCCAGGAACAGCCTGAAGCAAGTGTCTTATCTTTCACAAACTGAAAGACACAGAAATATTAGATAGCTTAAGCTCATGCTCACAGGGCTGGTAAGTGATAAGGCTAGAATCTGAACTCAGGTTTTTAACTGTGAATCAGGTGCCTGAATTGTGTGCCAGGCACAATAATAGGCATTTGGGAATAAAAGTTATACACGACATGATACCTTCTCTTGAGTCTTTTACAGTCTGGTGGGAGTGACACACAAACAAATGATTATAAACCTATTCTGCTGTAAATCAGTTCACCAAAAGTGCTACAGGACCATAGGGAAAGGGCTTCAACTCAGAATGGAAAAAGGAAGGAAGGCTTCCAAAAGGAAGGGATGCTTGAACGCAAGAAAACGGGAGAGGAAGAGTCTTCTAGGAAGGAAAGGGAGACAGGAGAAATGAGAGTGGAAAAGCAGACAGGGAGCAGGCCATGGCAGACCCTGTATATGATACTGACAAATCTGGACTTTGCTAGAAACCAGAGGGAGGTCTTCAAAGATAGGAGCGCTACGCCAGGAACAGCAGCACACACTAGCATTCCCAGCTACTAGGAAGGTTGAGGTGGGAGGATTGCTTGAGCAAGACCTTGTCTCAAAAAAAAAAAAAAAAAAAGGCAGAGAGAGCTTTGGTACACACAGAAGGGGAAGAGAAGGCAATGCGACCACAAAGGCAGAGGCTGGAACCACACAGCCACAAGTTGAGGGATGTCAACAGTCACCACAAGCTGTAAGAGTCAAGAAACAGTTTCCACTAGAGCCTCTGCAGGGAGTATGGCTCTTCCAGCACCTCGACTTCATGATAATGGTTTCAGATTTCTGGCCTCCACAATTGTGAGACAATGAATTTTGGTTGTTTTAAGCCACCAAATTTGAGGTGATGTGTTATGGCAGCCTTAGAAAATACAAGCAGAGGCCAGGTGTGGTGGCTCACGCCTGTGATCCCAACACTTTGGGAGGCGGAGGTGGGTAGATCACCTGAGGTCAGGAGTTTGAGACCAGTCTGGCCAACATGGAGAAACTCCATCTCTACTATAAATATAAAAACTAGCCGGGCATGGAGGCGCATGCATGCCTGTAATCCCAGCTACTCAGGAGGCTGAGGCAGGAGAATCACTTGAACCCGGGAGGCAGAAGTTGCGGTGAGCCAAGATCACACCATTGCACTCCAGCCTGAGCAACAAAGCGAGACTCTGTCTCAACAACAACAAAAGAAAAATACAAGTAGATAGGAATACCCTTCTTCATTTGTCACAGCATGGCTAATTTAAAATAGGTAGGCTATGAATACAAGAATTCTGCAAAAATCAACAGAAACATTCTATGAGAAATAAATAAATACATGGAACTTACAATAAAGAATATTATATATTTTATTATTTATATGATTTTCAAAAGTAGTAACCAGCAAGGGAATCAATATGCTAAAAAACATTGGTGATAGAACAGAATATTAACTTTCTGAGATTTTTAGGAAAGAACATTCCCAAGAGGTGACAAGATTCCAGTTTGCTACATGTATTGTGGCTGAAGTAAAAGAAGAAAGCTAAGGGACCTGTGACGCTTACCTGCAGGACAGATCCCCACCACATCACCACACCTCATAGTCACTGGTATCTTAAAAAGAGTTCAAATCAATTTCCTTTTTTTTTTAAGATATGGGGTCTATGTCGCCCAGGCAGCACTCAAACTCCTGGGCTCAAGCAATCCTCCTGTCTTGGCCTCCTGCGCAACTGGGACTACCAGTGCATGCCACCATGCCTGGCTCAATTTCCATTTTATGAAAGGCAAAATAAGACCAGTTTCCCATAGGTACCCACAAGAAAACCAATCCTGAAATGTTCAGCAGGCTTTGGATCTAAAAATGACTGACTCATGGACCGTCAGAGGAAATAACTTAGAAGCCCTGAGCCGGTGTATATGGGGCTATCGGTAAGGAATGCCCTGGGTTGCAGGCAAAACTTCCCAGACAAGTATTGCACTTGGCTGACCACATTCCTGGATGTGCAGGCCTCAGGTATGCAAGCAAAAAAGTTAAAAAGACCTTTGCAATGATCTGAGTCCTGATAACAGACCTACATGGCACTGAGAACCAATCAGATGCCAAATGATTCCTAATAAGGATAAGCCCTTTCTTTCTTTTTTTGTCAACCTAGGATGGAGTGCAGTGGTGCCATCAAGGCACACTGCAGCCTCAACCTCCCATGCTCAACCGATCCTCCTGCCTCAGCCTTTGGAACAGGTCGAACTACAGGTGTGCACAACCATGCCCAGCTAATTTTTTTTTTTTTTAAGTAGGGACAAGGTATTCCTATGTTGCCCAGGCTGGTCTCAAACTCCTGAGCTCAAGCAATCCTCCTGCCTCAGCCTCCCAAAGTGTTGGGATTACAGGCGTGAGCCATCACGCCTGGCAAGATAAGCCCTTTCAAGGAGTCAGCAGAATGTTCTGTTCTCCACCCAGGGTACACCTCCCTGTTTGCCTGGCATCCAGGTAAATGGAAAGTAGAATGATGTAGAATGGTGTTATTCAAAGTGTGGACCAGTGCCAGTCTACAAACTGATCAAAGACAAGATAAAGAGAATGAGTCAGAATATAAATCAATACATTGCTTCCTTCATTAAGAAAATCTTGCTATGAAAAAAAAGTATCAGTTGAACTAAACAGTGTGCACAGCTGATTTTCCATTACTGGTGTGCAAACCACACTTTGAATAACAATGGTGTGGAGAGCTGCTACTCCGCCTATGCCCAGAGAGCTTCATGCATGATCTAACCCTACTCCACAACAACAAGAAGAAACCACAACAGACCATGCTGCTCACACCTCCATTTCCCACCCCTCTGGGTCCTCACCCAAGATGAATAAAACCAGAAACATTTTGGCATTCTGAACTCCCTTTCCCCAGCATTACCCATATTTGATTGGCACACTTTTGCTTTAGATCAATTAATGTTGGTGGTTATGCTATGGCCCTAGCTCAGTTATCTCCTGTAATATGTTAATTTAATTAGCCCAACTCTCGATATTTCAGGGCAGCTCACCCCACACCATTTTCTTTTTCCTTTATTAAAACACAGTGATCTCACCCAATCTATATGAACCTTCTCATTCAACCACATCCCTAGTTATGCCAGGTCCTTTTAAGTCTACACCCTCCACCTTAGAGTGTTCAGACATGAACACTGCACCTAGCTCTTAATAAGGCTGGGTTCATCTTAGCCTTTGGACCTCAGCTAAATGAAATTTTATCTTCTGGGATAGGCTTTCCCTAACCACCTTATGTTAGTTCCCTCTTATAAAGTCTCTATTACAGAACCCTACTTCATAAAACTTTCCTCAATGTTTAATTATGCTTTTATTTTTATGTATCTGGTTGGTGTCTCTTCCACCCAATGAACTATGAAGAGAGGGCAGGGAGCATGTCTGTTTCACTCATTCTTGCATTACTGTACACATCTCTAACACAATGCCTGGCACACAGTAAGTACTCAATAAATATTTGCTAAATAAGTGCGTTTATTACCAGGTCAACAACTTATAAAGCAGAGTTTTCTAAAGAAAAACTATTTCAGGCTGGGTGTGGTGGCTCACGGCTGTAATCCCAGCACTTTGGGAGGCCGAGGCAGATAGATTGCTTGAGATCAGAAGTTCGAGACCAGTCTGGCCAACATGGCGAAACCCTTTCTCTACTAAAAATACAAAAAGTAGACAGGGGTGGTAGCGTGCGACTGTAATCCCAGTTACTCAGGAGGTTGGGGCATGAGAATTGCTTAGACCCAGGAGGTGGAGGCTGCAGTGAGCCGAGATTGTGCCACTGCACTCCAGCCTGGGTGACAAGAGTGAAACTCTGTCTCAAAAAAAAAAAAAAAAGAAAGAAAAGAAAAATTATTTAAACTAATATTAGTTTATAAATAAAGAGAGGGGAAAAAAGCAGGAAAGAAAATAACAAATTGAAAGAAAAGTGTTATTATGGTTAACATACCTTGCCTCTCCTGTCTGAGACTCCATCTGATTAACCCAAGATTTGTAAATATCCACAGGGTCAGTTTTGATGTTGAGAGATTTGTCATCCATAATTTCCTTCACGACTGGGGCCAAGATCTGTCTCAGGGCATTCTGGCCACGCGCACCACGGTTGAAACTTACAACCATTTTAATAACCGTAGGATTTCCTGTGACAATCTCTTGAATCTGATCTACCTTCGACCTATAAAACATCAGATAAAAATTTAAACTTGTCACAGAATCCATCAACTTAAAAGATCCTTCCTGCTTAAAGATCCTATCTCCCTGAAACGGTTTCTCTTGAAACACTCCCCGGCACTCACAGAACATTCCCGCAGCTGTACACTCAATCACGGTCATGATTAGGTCCGTTACTAGATAAAAATGTGAAATCTTCCTGTTCAGATCACTTTTTGAAATTATACCTTAATACAGAATGTTCCTAAAATTAACTTATCCCTTCCTTAGAAGCAGCAAGATTTTATATCAGTTATTTAAAAATTAGATGCTTCTTTAGAGTAAGTATTTTTCATAAATTAATCGAGATCAAGAAAAGATCAGGAAGGCATGAATCTCAAGCTGGGAGCCCCTGTGTTAGTGGGAAGGGGCCTATGCCCTTAAGAAATCTGTTCATACTTGATTTCCTCTTGAAGCGCTGTCTTAAAGAGCCGCAGGAGCAGGTACTCTTCTCGCTGGTTGGATGCGTAGTTGTAGAGTGTGAAGATTACAGAGTCCATGAACTTGGTGGACTTGTTCTGGGGCATCTGAAAAATTAGCTTGGCCAGATAGGTGGGATTGGTCTGAAATAAAACCAAGGGATAAGTCATCTGTAGGTAATATAAAGGCTGGCAAGGTATATTCAATTATTTAAAATTGAAGGACTAGAATATATATGAGAAAAAAATTAATAAATTAACGTATTACAGTGCCCGTCACTCGCCCCTCAGTGGAATTCAAAAATATTTCCAGAGAGATCAATGGGTAAGGCTTTCGTGTGGAAAAACAAATTCACTAAATTTTTATAACACTGATTCCAGGAGCCACTTACTTGCAATAAATAAAACAGGTGCTGGTAAGCTTCCAACTTCTCTCTCTTCTCCTTGCTCAAAGCCTTGAGACCTCCCTTCTGTTTATTTATCATCATCATATCAGACAACTGTTCCTTATTTTTTTTGGTAAGTTTTTTACTGTGGGAAACCACATCCTGTAAACAAAAATCAATACATAGATCAGAAAGCCTTCAAAGATGAACCTCTGGGCATTGAGGAAAGGTTTTGTAGCACATGCAAACTCACATGAAGGTCTACTGCACTGGCAGATTCCCACCGAATATTTTAAAATCACTACCCTTTATCCTGTTTTCAGTATACCAATCAAATCCATTCCTATGTTCCAACAAAGAACCTGAGCCACAAGAATGTCCACTGAATTGGGAAACCAACTTCTAGCAATCTATTATAAAAATAATAGCTACATATATACTGAAACAATAATTGCAATGTTATTTATAATAAATGCTTGGAAAACAACCTAAATGTCAAATACTAGGGGAAAAAGAGGTAAATTATAGTATTATTTTCTAAAAATCTATTATGCTACTGTTAAAAATAATACTTACGGCTGGGTGCAGTGGCTCACACCTGTAATCCCAGCACTTTGGGAGGCTGAAGCAGGAGGATCACTTGAGCCCAGGAGTTTTGAGACCAGCCTGGACAACACAAAGAGACCCTACCTCTTATAAAAATATAATTTGCCAGGCGTGGTGGTGTACACCTGTTGTCCTAGCTACTTGAGAGGCTGAAGTGGGAGAATCACTTGAGCCTAGGAGGTTGAGGTTGCAGTGACTCATGATCATGCCACTGCACTCCAGCCTGGGGTACAGAGGGAAACTCTGTTTCAAAAAAAAAAAAAAATTTTTTTTGACTACTTATCATAGCGAAAGAGTCTTATCCTTTAATATGAAGTAAGAATGTAAGATACAAAATCACTGGGGTAGGTGAAATTAGGGGAAGACATTTATCTTCTTTTCTCTATCTAAATTTTGTCTATTAAATTGTTTTATGTCTTAGATAATTTTTTTTTTTTTGAGACAGAGTTTCACTCTGTCACCCAGTCTGGAGTGCAGTGGTGCAATCTTGGCTCACTGCAACCTCTGCCTCCCAGGTTCAAGGGATTCTTCCACCTCAGCCTCCTGAGTAGCTGAAATTACAGGCATGTACTACCATGTCCAGCTAATTTTTTATATTTTTAGTAGAGACAGGGTTTTACCATGTTGGCCTGGCTGGTCTCAAACTCCTGGCTTCAAGTGATCCGCCCTCCTCGGCCTCCCAAAGTGCTGGGATTATAGGTGTAAGCCATCATGCCTGACCTGTCTTATACAACTTTTTAAAAGCTTATGATGGCCGGGCACAGCAGCTCAGCCTGTAATCACAGCACTTTGGGAGGCCAAGGTGGGTGGCTCAATCACTTGAGGCCAGGAGTTCGAGACCAGCCTGGCCAACATGGTGAAACCCTCGTCTCTACTAAAAATGCAAAAAAGCTGGGTGCCGTGGCTCACACCTGTAATTCTAGCACTTTGGGAAGCTGAGGCAGGTGGATCACCCGAGGTCAGGACTTCAAGACCAGCCTGGCCAACATGGCGAAACGCTGCCTCCACTAAAAATACAAAAATTAGCAGGGTGTAGTGGTATGTGCCTGTAATCCCAGTTACTTGGGAGGCTGAGGCAGGAGAATCACTGAACCTGTAAGGCAGAGGTTGCAGTGAGCCGAGATCACACCATTGCACTCCACCCTGAGCGACAAGAGGGAAACTCAGTCTCAAAAAAAAAAAAAAAAAGCCAAAAAGCAAAAAACAAAAAACATTAGCCAGGTGTAGTGTCACATGCCTATAATCCCAGCTACTTAGGAGGCTGAGGGAGGAGAATCGCTTGAACCTGGGAGGCAGAGGTTGCAGTGAGCTGAGACCACATCGCAGTACAACCTGGGCAACAGAGTTAGATTTGGTCAAAAAAAAAAAAAAAAGGCCGGGCGCGGTGGCTCAAGCCTGTAATCCCAGCACTTTGGGAGGCCGAGACGGGCGGATCACGAGGTCAGGAGATTGAGACCATCCTGGCTAACAGGGTGAAACCCCGTCGCTATTAAGAAATACAAAAAACTAGCCGGGCGAGGTGGCGGGCGCCTGTAGTCCCAGCTACTCGGGAGGCTGAGGCCGGAGAATGGCGTGAACCCGGGAGGCGGAGCTTGCAGTGAGCTGAGATCCGGCCACTGCACTCCAGCCTGGGCGACAGAGCGAGACTCCGTCTCAAAAAAAAAACAAAAAAACAAAAAACAAACAAAAAAAAGGCTTATGGCAGTAACTGAGAAGAAGGTCAGCCTCCACCCTCCCCACCAGTCAGAAAGGGAAATGCAAGGGTTACAAAGCAGGATGAAGTGTTCCAAGACCCCGCTGGCACTGGGCCATACCTGCAATGTAATCTTATTTTTCACTAGCAGTCCAATTTTGATATCCATGAGATTGAGGTCATTCTCCAGCTGCTGGTTAGAACGAATGAGGGTGATAACCTCTTCCCGCATCTTCATAAGGTCAAGCTCCTCCTGAAAATCCTGGTCACTTTGGTCCAGCAGGTGGACAAATTTTCGGACCACAATCATAGGAGGATCCTCAGCATTGACTGACAGAAAGTATGCATCAGACAAAGAATGGAGTTACCAGAAAAAGTACTATGTCTCAGGAAATAGCACTGTCTTGAAAAAGTAGTTCTATTCACACACATTTAATTTTGAGATGTGCCAAGACAACTATCAGATGCAGTCTTCTGTGTCAGGCTATTGCTATGTTATGATAAAGGTTAACGCAACAAGCCAACCAGATACCTAGCCACATGTTAGCAAAGGGA
The DNA here is from genome assembly GCF_008728515.1 of Papio anubis. Lineage (NCBI taxonomy): Eukaryota > Metazoa > Chordata > Mammalia > Primates > Cercopithecidae > Papio > Papio anubis. The sequence continues at coordinate 98,640,436 of NC_044982.1, forward strand.
CTTATGTCACAGGTCACACCCTCTCCCCCAAGCCTTGCCTTCAGGACAGTAAAAGAGGTCTGTGGAGAATACCCTGAACTTGGTGGCTCTAAGCCACTGCCTCAACTCTTCACGCGGAGCCAGTTACTCACTGAGAGTCTTGTAGTCATCCCGAGCTTTGTTTGCCCGAATAAAAGCCTGGATTTTGATAATGTCATTTATCTAAGGAACAAAAAAGAAGAAGAAATTCCTCTGTTCATCTGTCTACCAAAAATATGGCAAAGCAGCTCCTAATGGCCTGTATGATCCAAGGGTGCTTACATGGTCCCGGAAGTACTGCAGGCGATCTCGATAGCGCTTTCTAGCCTGGTGCATCCTTGCCAGGGACTGAATCTATGGAAAAGGGATCCTGAAAATTAGAAGAGTCCTTCATCTCAACATGTGTTATACCTGCACCCCTCATGGAGAAACCCTGCTCAGGCTACCATACCTTTACAACTTCATCTTTGTGGGAACGCAGGTAAGCTAACCGATCTTGATATGCCTTCTTCTGCTTGTACCCTCTCCACTGCGACTGAAACAATCAAATGTTACAGAGGACATATTACTTCCCAAGCATCAATGGAAGTTAAAAAAAAAAAAAAACCTTTCATCTTGATATATGATCCAAGTACAATTTCATGATGAAGTTTTAGGAAGGACCACTTCCAACAGTGACAGGGGAACAAGGGCATGGGCCATCCCTCCACTGGAAGAACACGATGGCTACATTCTACTTCCCCAACGTCAGCACAGCCCTGCACATCTTTTATAGTGCAGCCATACAGATTCATTTACTGGCTTCTTCCAACAAATCAAGTGAGGAAGATAAGATACAATGGGGTATTCCCCTTTTACAGATGGGGACACAAACTTGGAGATTCACCACTGTCTGGTAGCAGTGCAACCATCATTCCTAACTCAGAATTCTTTCTAGGACATTGTTCCGCCTTATCATTGAAGCAAAACCACAGTTGTTTTCCTCGGGGTTCAAATCTTACAGAAAGGTATAGTCTTAGAAGAAGAGAGGAAGAGGTACCCAAGAACTGCCACTGTGCCACCATTAAACACCTGTAGGCGCACTACGGTTATATGGTAGTAAAGAGGAGGTACCTGTCAAAGAAAAGAGAAGACTAAGAGTCCAGAACTCAAAAATCACACTCAGACAGTCAATGGTGACAGCTGACCGTTTATTACCCCTGCTCTAGATGCCCGCTTGCTGTCTGTGTGATAGGGTCTGAAATACCTGAATGCAGGTGATGGCAGGGATTTGTTTCTTCAGGAAATTCATCCTGGATCGGAATTCCTGTCGAACTAAGTATCCACGGCAGCGAGCCTGCAGCCTGGTGATCAGGCCTTCGTTAGCCAGCCACAGCTGTTCTCGGTTATATGCAGCAGTCACCCCAGAGATAGAACTCTGAAAAAGCAGTGGTTACATTCAAAGACATTTACAGGCAAGAATGGATGCAGGTTTTCTCAAAGTATCATCCACAGCACACAAGCTAACACTCCTGCTTCCTAAGTCTATACTGTATCATTAGCTACGCGACATGAACAAAGCCCTCAAGTCTGTTTTTCAGGACCAGGTTGTTCTCACACACCTCCTCCCACCTAGAAAACATATCATAAACAAAAACTTAATCTTCTTTTGCTTCATATGTCATCTCACTTATCCATCTATCCAACACTGACTAGGCTGGGCACTGTGCTGGCTGATCTGGGGTCACTGCAGACAAGAATAGAGTGACAGGTACGGAACAGGGCTGTGTGCCAAATATCAAGGGACCCCTAGAATGTTACAATGCAGGACATTTCAGGGGGAGAGACCAGAGGTGAGGACTGAAAATTGCTTCCCCAGGCAGATTGCAAATGGTCTTGAAAAGTAGCCTAGAGGGTTTGGATTGTTACCAAAGATACTGGAGAGCCAGGAAACTTTGTCAAGCAAAGGAATAAAACAATCAGATGTTTATTATTTATTTTAGAGACAAGGTTTCGTTCTGTCACCTAGGCTGGAGTGCAGTGGTGCAATCTCAGCTTGCTGCAGCCTCAAATTACTGGGTTCAAGCAATCCTCCCAGCTCACCTCCTGAGTAGCTGGGGCTACAAGCGTACCAGCACACTTGGCTAATTTTAATTTTTAAAAAATATTTTTTGAAGAGATGAGTCCTCATTATATTGTCCAGGGTGGAGATTATTTTTAGAAAAACAATATTGTTAGGAAAGTAGCTGACAGATTAGAGTGAGGTGAGACTTCAACCAAGGGGGTGAATTATAATGCTGCTATTGCGATCCAAGTGAGAGATGGCCTGGGCTTCAACAAGGGCAGCAGGAGTGAGAATGGTTAGGAACATCTGGTTACCTATCCAATATCCACCTTCTCCTTTCTCCTTGGTAACAGAGCCTTGATTTTTTTTTTTTCTTTTTTTCTGGGCAACACTGTGCGCACTTAAAAGACTCCACGAGTGGTCAGGCGCGGTGGCTCACGCCTATAATCTCAGTTCTTTGGGAGGCTGAGGTGGGTGGATCACCTGAGGTCAGGAGTTGGAGACCAGCCCGGCCAACATGGAGAAACCCCGTCTCTACTAAAAATACAAAAATCAGCCGGGCATGGTGGTGCATGCCTATAATCCCAGCTACTCAGGAGGGTGACAAAGAATTGCTTGAACTCGGGAGGCGGAGGTTGTGGTGAGCCGAGATCACACCATTGCACTCCAGCCTGGGCAGCAAGAGCGAAACTCCGTCTCAAAAAAAAAAAAACAAAAAACAAAAAACTCCATGAGGTAGAGAGAGGTCATGCGCTGTGAGCAGCAGTAGTTCGGCAAGACCTTTGAGAAAGCTCCTTGAGAGAGACAGCTGGCAGCACACCTTTTTCGCTTTCCTTCCCCTTCTTCCTACTTCCTGCTTGGACTGCTAACTTGATGGTCAAAGCTCCAAGCTGTCACTATAGGTAACAAGGTGACCTCGAGAATGGAAGCCACATGACAGAGCACAAAGATGGAGGATCCTGGGACAGATGACACCATGGAGCCACATTTTCCCTGGACTGCTGAACTGCAGAATCATTTCACGTGAGATAAAAATACAACCTTACACACTATTGCAGCCTCTGGTTTTTTCCTATTTAACTGTGTTTGAGGTGTCTGCTGGACTTCTGGACTGCAAAAGGAAGGGCAAAAACCTGGTGGTGGGGAAAAGGGCTAATGTCTGGAAGTACAGATTTAGGAGTCACAAGCACAGGGTTAAGGGCTGGAGCCACGGGCTTGAAAGAGATCACTCAGAAAGAATGCGAAGACGAAGAGAAGAGGGCCAATGGAATCTTCATATAATTCAAGCAGAGGTAGGGAAAGGAAGGTAGCAAGAGAGATTAAGAAGGAACATTCAGAAGTAGGAAAATCAGAAGAGAATTGTATGAGAGAAGCCAAAGGAATTAAGGGTTTGAGGAAGAGACTTTTGACAAGTCATATACGATGAGTGCTCAGAACTGAATTTGCCAATTAAAAGGTTATTGATGAATTCTAAAATAAGAGTTTTACTAAGTAAAAGCTGGACAGGAAACCACACTGCTGTGAGCTAAGAAGTGGATGCTAACAGACAGTGAATTAGTGACGAGTAGACTAACTTTCAAGGCCCTTAGCAAGAGTATGAATGTAGGTGAGGCCAGATCAAGGCCCTTAGCAAGAGTATGAATGTAGGTGAGCCCAGTTCAGGGAAATTCCATGGGCTTTAAAAAATGTTTGTATTATTATTTTTTCAAAGATGTGGGAAATAAAGATGCCTACGTATGTAGGCTGCTACTTAAAATACAGTCCTTGGGCCAGCAGCATCAACATCACCTGGAAGCTTGTCAGAAATGTAGATTTTCTCAGAACTCACACTAGAATCAGAGCCTTCATTTTAACAAGATCCCAGGTGATTCAGACAGACATTAAATCCTGACAAACACTGGAGGAAGAGCATGAAAAGTATAAGGTCTGCAAGGAACTGGGAGAGGATGAAATCAAGCAGTAAGATAAATAATGAGCTTTAGAAAGGATAGCTGTTTCCTCTGGAGAGAAAATGAAGAAGGAATCAGTGAAAATCCAAGTAAGCTGAAAGTACAGAGAGTGGGGAGTACAGAGTGGGAGGATCTATATGTGATGGCCACTATTGTTGGCAGGGGAGGTAAAAGGTCAGGTCACATGCTGAAAATGAGGTAGCATCCCTTCCCGTTTAAATTCTTAGGTCCATATATGCAAAACACTAATCAAACATGAGTGTTTCTGTGGAGGTTAATAAGATTCTCAAAGGTGTCCCTGACCTAACAATAGTTAAAAATCACTCTGCTAGAAGTTGTACCCTGAATTCCCTAGCACAGCATATTAGGCCCTCAAGCTTCAATCTGGGTCTCTTGTCCTGCCACACCTACCATGTGCCAGGTAATACACCATTTATCTCTCCCTCAGGGGTCCATATCTTTTCAGTACTCTGTGCTTTTTCCTTTTCTATTTTCTTTCCTACTTTCTTTTTATAATTTCAGCAAGCTCATCCTTAACTTTCCCTTTCTGTCTAGAACAGCCTTTTCTTTTTTTCTCAGCTGCTAAAATATTATCTATGCTATGTTACTCCAGGACAAAATTAAAATTTCCCTTAAGACTTCCCTTATTGTGCTGTTATTAGAGCACCACTTCTCTCTGCCTTACATTACAGTACTCGGTTTTGTGTCTGCTGTTTTCACAACACTGTGAAGTACTGGGAGGTAGAGACTCTCTGATACCTATTTCTATCTTCTCAATGCCCAGAACAGAGTTCAGTGAATTCAAATTTCATCACCTGTGAAATCATTAGCAATGAAAATGAAACACTGGAAAGGTAAGACACTGTAACTCACCACATAAAGAGAACTTTAACCACAAGGTAGAAATCATCCATCTGATGGTAACTCCTGAATAAAGGAACTATTTCACTTTTTCCACAGGTGTATTTTTGACTTGTTCCACACAGGATTTGGGAAATATTGACAAAGGGAAGTCAATGACCTTTTGAAAATATTTTATTGTCCTTTTTCTCTAGGAATCTTGAATGTCTATTAGTAATGTGTCTAATCATGACCTACAGGAGCTTACTGAACATCTTCCCTCAGTATATATTCTCCCCCTTTAACATTCATTAAACAACTCTGGTTTAATTGACAGGAGTGCAGCACCAAGTTAAGCCTTAAAAGTCCTCAACAGTCTATCAATGACAATGTAACTCCCACTTAGAGAAAGTACTGCAAACTTAGCAGCTCACCTTAAAAACTACTAGGGGGCATAGACAAGCACAAATGTGACTAAAATTCAAATCCAAGTACATTAAATTCTGAATGAATACAAAGTTCTTTGGGAGCTTCAAAGGAAGATGAAGGGGGTAAGGAAAGGAAATTTTTAAAAGATTCTTAGAGGAGGTGACTTGAGATGGGTGTGTTTGGAGGACTGAATTTTTAAGGAGGACTGAATTTTTAAATTAAATTTTATTTTTTTGAGACAGGGTCTTGCTCTGTTGCCCAGGCTGGAATGCAGTGCTGGGATCATGGCTCATTATAGCCTTGACCTCCTGGGCTCAACTGATCCTTCCACCTCATCCTCCCAAGTAGTTAGAATCCCAGACACGCACCACTACGCCCAGCTAATTTTTGTATTTTTTGTAGAGATGAAGTTTCACCATGTTGCCCAGGCTGGTCTTGAACTCCTGGGCTCAAGCAATCTTTTTGCCTTGGCCTCTCAAAGTGCTGGGATTACAGGTGTGAGCCACCACGCCCAGCCTGAATTTTTTTCTTTTTTTGTATCAAGAATCAGTACAAAGGGAAGGACAGAATTTTGACAGATATGGATGGCAGGGGAGAGACATCTCATGACAGCAGAGACTTTGGTTCATGACTATATCCCCATTCCTTAGAAGAGTACCTGCTACATTTGAGGTATCTGACAAATAACTGTGGAATGGGCTGGGTGCGCTGACTCACACCTGTAATCCCAGTACTTTGGGAGGCTGAGGTGGGTGGATCACTTGAGGCCAGGAGTTCGGGACCAGCCTGGCCAACAGGGCAAAACCTCGTCTCTACTAAAATTACAAAATTAGCCAGGTGTGGTACACGTCTGTAACCCCAGCTACTCGGGAGGCTGAGGCAGGAGAATCGCTTGAACCTAGGGAGGTGGAGGTTGTAGTCAGCCGAGACTGCACCACTGCACTCTAGCCTAGGTGACACAGTAAGACTCTGTCTCAAAACAACAACAACAACAACAAAAAACCTGTTGGACAGCATAAGCAAAGACACAAAGACACAGAAGATGAAAAAGTACTTTAAAAGCTCTATGAAAATGCTACCTTTATTTGAAAGTGCAGGTTGTAGCTAATATAATTCGTGGAACAGTCAGAAAAGAGACTGAAAATACAAACTGGGAAAGATTAAAGAAGTTGCATTTAATGGAGTCAGCAACCTTCCATTTTTCTTTTATAGATCATCTAACTTTTCTTAGCACATGGTTCATATCACTTAATTCTATAATTCAGATGTTTTACAAATTCAGGCCTTAGTCACTACCCCAACTACTACAAAAAAATTAGCCCAAAACAGCTCATTACATAACCTCAGTTTTAGTCTAGGGTTTCTGACCACACGCCCTTTTCCTCTTAGTAATATCATAGCTTGAAAACACTTTCTCTCAGCTTCTTCTTATGTGAAGAAAGGTGACTTACCTGGATCTCCTCCCGAGAAAGCTGCATAGAATTTTGCACAAAATTTGGGGGTTCGTCCCATCCTCCTTCCTGGGTCTCCAGATTGTGGTAATAATAATATCCACCTTTTACCCAGTGCTTCACCCACTTGCTGTTATTATCTCCTGGCAGAAAATAAAGGAAAGATAGAAGACACCCAGAGCCACACTCCCCAGCTGTACACATCCAGAACTGCAGGATTATTAGTCAGTTCTCACAGTCTAAATGAAGACCACTCCAAAAGCTGCTCCTTGGATCTGTGAGAGTAAAGGCGGGATCCTAAGCCCCCATTAAATTATGGCTTTGTAATGACTAACTTAGCTCATTTATGTCTGTAAGAAGAAAATACCTATGATGTCCAATTATGGAATTAACCATGATTAACTTTGTTTATTCCAAAGCCTATGTTTAAGGCCTGTCTGTCTTAAAAAATTTGCAACCATTGAGCCTCTCCAGTTTTTCAATTTATTTATTTATTTATTTTTTGAGACACAGTCTTGCTCTGTCGCCCAGGCTGGAGTGCAGTGGCACGATCTTGACTCAATGCAGCCTCTGCCTCCTGGGTTTAGGTGATTTTCCTGCCTCAGCCTCCCGGATAGCTGGGAATACAGGCGCACGCCACCACGCCCAGTTAATTTTTGTATTTTTAGTAGAGACAGGGTTTTACCATGTTGGCCAAGCTGGTCTTGAACTCCTGACCTCAGGCAATTCACTCGCCTTGGCCTCCCAAAGTGCTGGGATTACAGGCGTGAGCCACTGCACCCGGCCCAGTTTTTCAATTTTTAAAAGTCCATAAAATGTGATAAAAAATCTTAAGTTTTTCCCGGTTTTTATACTCAAACTACTTTTAATTGCCTATAGGCTTAATCAGAACCACTGCTACTCTGTGAAAGATAAGCAGTTAAATATTTTAATATTTCCCACATTCTCAGAAAATTGGCCTTGTTAACACAGCTGTCCACAAAGGGGGGGAAAAAGATATTTTCAAAAACAGGGATTTTTATCTCCTTTAAAATGAGCCTAAGTACCGTACATCTATGCTAAAAGATCTTTCCCTATAGCTTATCCCTCTCCTCTACATCTGTCCCCTCGTATACTCAAGGGTTAGCTTCAGGGCACATATGTATTACCCCAGAACTCACCTACTGCCAGTTTTTTCTTCTTGGCTTCAGCAAGGTCACTCTGGTAAGTTTCACCACATTCAGGGATGACTCCATATAAGCCAACATCAGGGGAACGAAGGGCACTCAGTGTTTTGCCAACATCACCACTTTCTACTGCCTCATTAATGGCAAAGATTCCTAAAGCAACTATTCCGGGAAAGAATTGTTACTAGAATAGTTTAGAGAGTGTCTAAACTCACATACTGGTTCACTTAACTGTATCTACTGGCAAATTGTTCCCCCATACCTATCTTGGTCAAGCTGTATGGAGCACCTTGTCACCCCCAGCCTCCACCAAAACAGAAATAAAACAGGTGATACATACACTTTTGTGCTTCTTGGGTGTCTTTGTTGGACTGCCAGATTCCACCTTGAATTTCATCCAACCATAACACGGCTGACTCATCCTGGATTTCCTACATATCATTGAAACCAAAATATTAAAGTCATGAAATTGGGGTACCTGTAACATACATGTGATGAGGGGGGTTTCCCAGACACAATTCAATATGGAAGAACAGGCTTAAAAAATATGAGACACATGGGTTAGTCAAATGGAAGAAGTAGGCATCAAAAAACTGGTAAAAGATTGGGTGCAGTGACTCACACTTGTAATCCAACACTTTGGGGGGCTGAGGCAGGAGGAATGCTTGAGCCCAGGAGTTCAAGACCAGCCTGGGCAACATAATGAGACCCCATCTCTCTCTAAAAAAATTAGCCAGGCATGGTGGTGCATGCCTATAGTCCCAGCTACTAGGGAGGCTGAGGCAGAAGGATTGCTTGAGCCCAGGAGGTTAGGCTGCAGTGAGCCGTGTTCTTACCACTGCACTCCGGCCTGGGCCACATAGTAAGACCCTGTCTCCCAAAATGAACAAACTGGTAAAGGTCATAAGATAAGGGAAATGGCTCACATGTAGGTGAAGATTATATAAAGATGAATTTAAGTGATTCAGGAGGAGTAGTTCAGCTACTAGGGGAAAGAGGCCCAGATAGATTGGGAAGGGGTCCAGAGACTTTAACAGGGTGACAAGGGCCAGGGTATATATATAAATATGCAGTACTTATTTGAAAGCCTCCTTTGCCAACAATATTCAGAGGAAGTTAATGTTCTCTATGACTACTAATGTTTTTAAGACTGCCAAGTCTTACTTTAACCAGAACCTTTGAAGTATCACATTTAAAGCCAGGAGTCACTACAGGCAGTCTACATTTCTTACCAGCTGATATCCTAAAACTTGAATGTTAAATCAGTTGCTGGGAACTTAAAAGCAAATTTTCACAGAGAAACATAATGAATGTTGTGATTATTTTCCTTAGTACAGCCTCACAGCATAGTCTGAGTTGACTACTGCAGACAGAGAAGATGTATGATGTAGTGGAGGTGACTTACGTTCCTCTTTCTAAATTCGTTAAGACAATTTTCTTTTTTAAAAGAGCTTGTTGGTGACCATTTGCTCTGAATGGCATTTTAAACAGAAATAGATTAGTAGAAATATCTTCCTCTAGTATTTTCCTTTTTTTTTTTTTTTTTTTTGAGATGGAATCTCGCTCTGTGGCCCAGGCTGGAGTGTGGTGGCGCAATTTCTGCTCACTCAAGCTCCGCCTCCCAGGTTCACGCCCTTCTCCTGCCTCAGACTCCCGAGTAGCTGGGACTACATGCACCCGCCACCACACCCGGCTAATTTTTTGTATTTTTTTTTAGTAGAGACAGGGTTTCACCGTGTTAGCCAGGATGGTCTCAATCTCCTGATCTTGTGATCCGCCCGTCTCGGCCTCCCAAAGTGCTGGGATTACAGGCGTGAACCACGGCGCCCAGCCGTATCTTCCAATTTTCAAGAATGTGGCTGCCATATTCCAATTTGGGGAAGTAGTTTAAGGATTACCCCAGGTAGTCACTACCGTTACTGAGAGTTAGCACAACAGGATTCTACTTCTACCCACTCGCAGTGTGAGAGTCAGAATTAGAAACCACTGCTGATAACCCCGTTAGATTTCCGTGGTCACATTGAGGTTATGCAAGCTTCAACGATCTCAAAGAGTGGGGGTCCTTTGTTAAGATGCCTGTAAGGTCTTTACAGAAAGCATCAATTCAGCAGAATACTGGGGCACTCTTCTCTAGAAAAGACAAGACACTTCAGGTTTTAAAGTGGCCAGGTTGTGGGAGTCATGTGTGTGGTGATCTGGGCAGACCCAACAAAATTAACATACTTATGAGGCTTGAGCTAACAGCAATTGGTATAAACAGCAGCTCAAAAATTCATTTAGATTGCCTGATGTGAATATAATTTGCCAAGGCACGAATGAGGCAGAATAAATAACTCAATAAATCACCATAACTATGTGTCCAAATGAGGGTCTGAGCTGTGAGGCAAAGTGAAATGTTTGACTGCCCAACAGCTGAAGTCACAAAACCTTAGGGAAGGCTTGGCTTTCCTCCTGTTTTATCAGAGAAAGACACAACATTTCATTCCATATAGTGAGGCAGCCACAATTCCTACAATTTATAAAGAGTGCAGGTGACAGAATAAGGGCAAGGGAAAGCATCTGAAATTGAAAGCAGTGATTTCTCCTAAATGGAGTCTTTTAGAAAGATCATTTAACCTAATTGTGGTAGGTTCTGGCCTTACAATTCTAAGAGGCACTGTCCCAATTTTAAGAAGCTCGCAGTGTTGGGATAGGAAAAGAGTAAACAGATAAACAGAACGCAAGAACAAATAAATCACTTAAAAGCTGCAGAACCTAGTACCTTCCTACCACTAGCCGCTTCCTATTACCGAAAATAGAAACTGACCACACACAATCCCCTAGAGTCCTAAGAATAACTACTGGAAATACTAGGCAATATTTCCAATGTGAGACAATACAATGAGTCAACTGCAGGCTTGTAACAACTTAAATTGACAAGTCATAAGCAAGAGGGCTGATGGCCCGGTCTCCAAGAGAAGCAGTACAAAACTCCGTGCATCATAAAAACAGAAGCATTTCCACAGAATCAAGCCATTTTTGGTTCACTTCTGGGATAATCATACAACAGATATCTGAGCAGAATCTGCTGTAAGCAAAGTTGTGAGACTTAGCACAACCTCCCTTGCATTCAGAGAGAAAGGCAGAGCCTTTCTGAGCATTCAGAATTCTTTCTTCCTTGCCCCATGCAGATTAAAGTAAAACCTTTCATACATACTCCTGAAGAAATAAGCAGTAGAGCAATAGTATGAAAGGCAAGAAAAAGTGAATGGATGGGTGTCTCAGGTGTTTCAGGGAAACATAATAGAGAAAAGTCCCTCACCAGAATGAAAAAGGAAAGAGAGACAGCATACACTACCTCATCCCAGGTTCTTTCTGCTCCAATTAGACTGAATAAAATGACAAAACCTAAATCCTTCTGGTAAAATTTATTTTAAAGAGATCACCTAAGATTAACTCAAATCACTGAGCAGAGTGTTAAAACCCACTCTGGTTAGATATTATGGAGAGAAAACAGATTTGCTGTAAAAATGCTATATAAGATATATTAAAGTACAGCTCCCTAACAACTCTGACACTTAGAAACACTCATTGCATTTCAGAAGAGGCAAAGAGATAAGGACCAGAAGTCAGAATTTTAAAAGAGAGGGCAATGATTGGAGGTAGAAGAGGTGAAGAAGACACAAAACACAGGGAAAGGGAGAAGAGACAAAAGAATGACTATGTTATGTACATATGTATATGGAAAGCACACACTCACACATCCCTCTAAAGGGCACCTCTCACCACTGAAAACTTTTTAAAAAGCCTTTACTATGTGGCATGGTTTGCATGTGTGAAGATAGACACAATATTACATATATAAATACATAACCACATATATACCACATACACACATAAACACACATACACAAATCTGTACAACATATTTATCAACTATACAGCATAGGCACTGACCAATTAGGATGGAGCAGAGTCCTTATGGCCACTGCTGGTTTAGTTGCCGTATAGTGGGATTTCAATTAGAGTTGGGGAGTGATGGCACACATATTGGGAGGGTTGGGACAGTAACAATGTACCAAACAAAATAGAAGTATTTCAATGTCCTAACAACTGGTACAGCTGTGCCGGTGTGAACCAGCTGATTACTAGCTACATGCATATAAGCATGTGTGCACAAGTGCATATACACACAAGGAGGTCAGAGAGAGATTTAAGTCATTCCTGTTTCTGAGACAGAGTCTCGCTCTGTCGCCCAGGCTGGAGTGCAGTGACCCGATCTCGGTTCACTGCAAGCTCCGCTTCCTGGGTTCACGCCATTCTCTTGCCTCAGCCTCCCGAGTAGCTGGGACTACAGGCGCCCGCCACCATGCCGGGCTTTTTTTTTTTTTTTTTTTTTTTTTTTGTATTTTTAGTAGAGACGGGGTTTCACACTGTTAGCCAGGATGGTCTCGATCTCCTGACCTCATGATCCACCCACCTTGGCCTCCCAAAGTACAAAGATTACAGGCATAAGCCACTGTGCCCGGACGATTTAACTCATTCTTATTCTTTCTTCTTTTATTTTATTTATTTATTTTTTTTTGAGGTGGAGCCTTGCTGTCACCCAGGCTGGAATGCAGTGGTGAGATCTCAGCTTACTGCAACCTCCTATTCCTGAGTTCAAAAAATCCTCCTGCCTCAGCCTCTTGAGTAGCTGGGACTACAGGGGTGTGCCACCACACCTGGAAAATTTTTGTATTTTTAGTAGAGATGGGGTTTTGCCATGTCAGCCAGGCTGGTCTCAAACTCCTGACCTCAAGTGATCCGCCTGCCTTGGCCTCCCAAAGTGCTGGGATTATAGGTGTAAGCCACCACATATGGCCCAAGTCATTCATATTCTTAATTATAAAATGAGATCCAGAGGAGCCCTGATATCCATGTCTTGCATTCAGACTTTACTACTCATGATTAGTAATCCACTTTTATCAAGAGTCCCACAAATGCTTAATTTAAATGAAGAGAGACAAGACATGAGTGAAAATGGTAAAGATTTCTGAAAATCCTCTCCACCATGAAAAACAAACAAACAAAAAACACTGGCACACTGGCAAACAATCACCAGCATCAGTTTTTTTCTCTTTTTTTTTTGAGATGCAGTTTCACTCTTGTCACCCAGGTTGGAGTGCAGTGGCGCTCACTGCAACCTCCGCCTCCTGGGTTCAAGTGATTCTCCTGCCTCAGCCTCCTGAGTAGCTGGGATTACAGGTGCCCGCCGCCATACCCAGCTAATTTTTTGTATTTTTAGTGGAGATGGGGTTTCACCATGTTGGCCAGGCTGGTCTCGAACTCCTGACCTCAGGTGATCTGCCAGCCTGGGACTCCCAAAGTGCTGGGATTACAGGCATGAGGCACTGCACCCAGCCTTTTTTTTAAAGACAGGGTCTTGCTTTGTCACTCAGGCTGGAGTGCAGTGGTGCAATCTTGGCTCACTGCAACCTCAGCCCCTCAGACCCAAGTGATCCTTCCATCTCAGCCTCCCAAGTGCCTGGGACCACAGGCACACACCACCACGTCCAGCTAATATTTTTATTTTTTGTAAAGACGGAGTTTTACCATCTTGCCCAGCCTGGTCTCAAATTCCTGGGCTCAAGCTATCCATCCGCCTTGACATCCCAACGTGCTGAGATTACAAGCATGAGCACTGCACCCGGCAGTTTTTTCAATACGACAGAAATTAACCAAAGGCCTGCAGAAACTGGAGAGTGTATTCAAGAAAAACAGCTGAAACTCAGTGAGAACAGTGAGTTCTGTGGTGCTTTAAACTCCCCTAATTCCAATCTGCCCCTCCTATCACCCCCTCAAAGCCTCATTCCCAGAGAACTGTCATTAGCTGACCTGTTCAGAGGTCACACTCACAAGGCTGTCTTTATTTGACCTGACCAAGAGCTCATCCAGTGCAAACAGCCTTTTCTCCAGAAGCAATTGTCAAAAACATTAAAGATAACAGTTTAGGCAAACAAGAGACTAACTAAAAACCTTATAAGGAAGAGCTGGAGAATGAGATGTTCGTGGAGAACTCTGACAGCTTGACATATTCCTGGATGGGATCTAGGAGGCCACAGTGCATGTGTGGGCTGTGCACAGGCTCAGAAAAGATCTAATAAAGCTCTTGTTTAGCATATCATCAATTAATATAAAATGGACAACCTGCAGCCCTCAGGGTTGCTCTGTCTATGGAGTAGCCATTCTTTTATTCCTTCACTTTCTTAATAAACTTGCTTCCACTTTATGGACTCTCCCTGAATTCTTTCTTGTGTGAGATCCAAGAACCATCTCTTGGGGTCTGGATCAGGACCCCTTTCCTGTACAGTATTGCAGCTCAAAACAAAACAAAAAATATCCCCCACACAAAAAATTCCCGACCATGTGGCTTCACTGGTGACTTGCACCAAATGTTTAAAGAACTAGTTAATCCTTTACAAACTCTTTCAAAATATAAAAGGAAAACTTCGAGTCATGAGGCCAGTATTACCCTGATACCAAAACCAAACACAAAGATACCAGAAGAAAATAAAACTACAGATCAAATTTAAATTAAGATCTTTTGCTTGTTAAATTTGTAACTCAGTGATAAGCATTTTTAAAAGCACTCCCAAATGGCTGATGGAGACTCAGATGCTCAGGTGATGCCAAAAACAAACAAACAAAAAACCAAAAAAAAAAAAAAAAAAAACCCCAAACCAAAAACAAACAAACAAAAAACAATTCCACCCAATGTGTAGTTCATCCAGATGGGCCTGGCAATGTTAAGCAATTTTTCCTTTAACTCCCCTGACTTCCTCCGCCTTTGATGAAGTCTGAAAAGTTATTCCACAGCAAAGGAAATGCTTCAAACTCTATAGTCACATCCTCAAAAAGTTTATCTCCGATGACCCAAACAAAACACATACACAGCCTTTTCAATTATTTACACTTTATCTATTTGTGACTTGATAAACATAGTGTTTTTTATCCACTGTGGCTATCAGGAATAATGCTACTATGAAGATAAAGTTGTTCAAAGTAATTGTAATACAAACTCATCTTTTAAAATGTTTGTATTACCTGCTACCTAGTTTGCTGAGGACATTGACAAGGTTTATGCCTCTTTTTACGCTGCTGCTATCTAGGAAGTTGCCTTGTATGTAGTAGGCCCTCAAATAATTGTTGATTAAAGCATAATTAACATCTATTTTCTAACTGTGATTGATCTCCTTTTCAGTGCTTACTAAGTAACAACAACTGGATAGAACCATAGCCTTCAGAAGATTCTTGAAGTGAGGCAGCAAGTGGAAGTGCTAAAAGAAATTTTTAATTCTGAGTAGCCAGAGGTATAAAAACAGACCAAGGTTTTAGTGTACTGGAGCTTTTTGCACATGACACTCATGTGGGCTCTGTAAGTTTGGGTGAAGGGTAGAGGAGTGGGTAATTTTGTATGTTGGTAATATTATGATGTTGACCGATCTCCTTTGATTACATTGCCATGGCAGTAGTTGACATTACCATGTCCTAATCATGTAAATGTAGTATCTGATAGATACCACCGGGTTTCATTTAAGAGACATTATTATGCAGAATGTCACTTGATGCTGTGGAGAGGGTTGAATCACAACTGCTATTTCATAGCCAGGAAATTGAAATCAACTGATTTTACTTACACGGGTAAGAAGCAGTTAGCTCTAGGGAAGCTAGAAATGGAAGTCTCTGTCTTTGATCATTTTATTGGATTAGTGTTTCCGAAACTTGGCTGGTCATCAGAACAATGAAAAAGTCATTTTAAAAATACAGATTCCTAAGCTTAAAGTCTAATTCTACTGATTCAGAATCTCTAATGTGTCAGGCTGCAATGATTCTATGTATGCCAGTGGTAGCAATGTTTGTTTTTGCTGCTAGGAAATTCCAAAAGGAGCCTTATATCTGTCAGAGGAGTGGGGTTTTGGAGAATAAGCTAGGTCGGCTTCCATATCTAAAAAGGGAAGTAGATTGAAGATATACCTTGTATAGCTGCCACTCATGCTGTCTATCAAATCACGAATAGATAAAGCACAAATAATTCATATGTCATCAACTCATGAATGGATAAATGTGGTAAAGTGGAAATAATCCATATGTCATCAACTCATGAGTAAATAAAATGTGGTATAGCCATACAATGGAATACTATTCAGCAACAAAAAGAAATGAAGTGCTGCTGCTACAACTTGGATAAACTAAGCTAAAAGAAGCCAATCACAAAGGACTATTCATTGGGTAATACCATTTATATGAAATGTTCAGAATAGACAAACCCATAGACACTGGGGCAGATTAAGGGAAAATGAGTGACTACTAATGGGTACAGAGTTTCTCTTGGGGTGATAAAATGTTCAAAAATTGACTGTGGTGATGACTGCACAATTCTATCAACATTAGACTAAAGTCCACTTACACTGAATTGTCTGATACGCGAATTATGTTTCAATTAAGTTGTCATAAAAAAAACTTCATGACATTATTAAAGCTTCATATATGTATTCCCTATGGCCGTAACTCCTCTCCAAAATGTATACCTAACAGAAATGCATATATATGTGTGTGTGTGTGTGTGTGTATATACATATATATATAAACCAAAACTAAAATATTCATAGAAGCAGTATTTACAGGCCATGGGCGGTGGCTCACGTCTGTAATTCCCAACATTTTGAGAGACTGAGGCAGGCAGATCACTTGAGGTCAGGAGTTCGAGACCAAACTGGCCAACATGGTGAAAATCCATCTCTACTAAAAATACACACACACACGAAAATTTAGGCGGGCATGGTGGCTCTTGCCTGTAATCCTAGGTACTGGGAGGCTGAGGCAGGAGAATCATGTGAACCTGGGAGGCAGAAGTTGCAGTGAGCTGAGATTGCGCCACTGTACTCTAGCCTGGGTGACACAGCAAGACTCTATCTCAAAAAAAAAAAAAAAAAAAAAAGAAGCCCTCTTTACAACAGTCTGAAAAAAACAAACAAAACAACAACAAGAAACTTCACCAATAATTTATAATCACAGAATGAAATAGTACACAACAATGAGAATGAACAAAGGATGGCTCCATGCAACCACATGGATGCATGTCACGAACATTATGTAGGATAACAGAAGCCAGACACAAAAGAGCCCATAAGATATGATCCCACTTAAATCAGCTCAAAAGTGGACAGAAATGAATTGTGGTGTTACTAACAGAAATCAGAATAGTGGTTACCATCAAATGGAGGGTGGCTAAGGGTGGAAGGGGATATGAGGAAGGTCTCTGTGGAGCTGGTAATGGGTTCTACAATCTGAATGCCAAATACACAGGTATGCCTCCTTTTGAAAATTTATGCAATTGCATACCCATCTATCTTGTTCATTTTTCTGGATCTCATATATATATATATATATATATATTTTTTTTTTTTTTTTTGAGACAGAGTCTTACTCTGTCCCCCAGACTGGAGTGCAGTGGCAAAATCTTGGCTCACTGCAACCTCTACCTCTCAGGCTCAAGTAATTCCTGTGCCTCAGCCTACCAAGCAACTGGAATTACAGGCATGCACCACTATGCCCAGCTAATTTTTGCATTTTTTTTTTTTTTTTAGTAGAGATGAGGTTTCACCGTGTTGGCCAGGCTGGTCTTGAACTCCTGGCCTCAAGTGATCTGCCCACCTTGGCCTCTCACAGTGCTGTGGGATTATAAGGCATGAGATACCGCGCCCAGCCCTGGATCTTATATTTCAATAAAGAATTTACTGAAAGAGACACAAAAGACTGTCAACAACAAACAAAAGAACAAAAACCCAAATGTGTAAAACAGCATGAGCTCCTGGAAGGTGGAGTTTATGTCTCTCACATTTTTGTGTCCCTCCAGTGCTTTCATTCTAAGGGTGCCCAGAAAGCATTCACGGAATGAATCAAGGAAGATATTCCTACCTCTATCTTTGTTCTAGGAGGGCTGAGGTGCTCTGAACAGAAAGAACAATTCCGATGCCACTCACCTGGGCTTTCTCTCTCTTCGCTCTAATCAGTGTGTCTTGGTAATGCTGGGCCACTTCTGCAAGGACTCCCTCAAGTTTAGCTGCAGGAATCTGTAGGGCCTGCAGAGTCTTTTGGGCATCACCTTCATCCAGGGCTTCATTAATTAAACCAATGGCTAAAATCCCTAAATATAAAGAGACAAAGTTTTTTTTTTCAAATTAAGGAAGTATATAAACAAATCAATCATGAAACATACTAACTAATCATAACTAATCATAAATCCACCTAAGAGTAACCATGATTCAAATTGCAACTTACCATCCATTAAGCAGCACTGTTTTAATTTTTTAAATATTAGTGTTTGTTTCATCTAAACTTGCTTGTATTCATATTCCTATTGAACGCTCAAGTCATTTTGTTTCATTTTTAACTGCTCTAACTTAAGTGATGAGGATTTTTATGAAACTGGCCTTACTGTATAGCTTTCAGGTACACTGGAATGTGTAATCAAAAACATTCTTGAGTCACAAAGGATTCACAGAGTCTTAAAAAGGTTCAAGTGTCCTTAAAAAGTCACCTAATTTAACACTTTTATAGAAGAAATAATAAGGCTTAGCAATCTCTTCTCCAACATTACACAGCAAACAAATGGCAGAAGAAAGATCCAAGCCCAGGGCTCCCTAATGCAAGGCAAGGCTCTTCCCACTAAGTCAGTTGAATATTTCTCACAGGAAATACAAATTAAAATTAGAAATGTTCATTCCCCAGGTATCTGAGGCAGCCGTACTACTTTTGTAAGGACTCTGCTGTATAATAAAAAGTCTGGCTGGTCTTTGTCTCTGGAGGAGCCTCTAAGAACCTTCGGACATCCTGAGTGATAGGTATGTTTCTGTTATTCATAGTGGGCCCCACTGCCCACACCTGAATTTAGGCCAACCAATGACTCCTGGTTGGCCTCTTGAGAGTTTAAGGATGGAGGCTAGCCATTGACTTTGAGGTTTAGACTCATGTGATACCAGCCTGGCCTCCCCATCTCCAGGGAGCAGAGGCCAAATGAAAATTGAGTTTAATCGCAAAGCCAATACTATCAATCACACACATGTAATGAAGCCCAAATAAAAACTCTGGACACCCAAAGTTCAGGTGAGTTTCCCTAGTTGGTGATACATATCAATGTGCCAGGAGACTGACACATCCTGAGAACACAGAGGCTTCATACTGGGGACTCTCACAGATTTGCCTGATGATTCTCTTCTTTCAGCTGATCCTGATTTATATATTTTATAATAAAATTGTAATCATAAGTCTAGCATTTTCTTGAGTTCTGTGTCATTCTAGCAAATTATTAAACTAAGAGGATAGACAGCTCCTCCAAATTTGCAGCCAGTTGTTCAGAAGTACAGTGGCCTGGGAACTCTGCAGCTTTCAGCTGGTGTCTGAAGTGAGAGGAGTCTTGTGGAGGAACATGCCTACAACCTATGCAATTTCACCCGATTCCATGTAGTGTCAGAACTACTTGTTATAACAGCATTTAAAAATAACAGATCATGTTCAATTCACCTCCCCCAAAATTTAGTTCTTATTGGACATATACCTAATTATAGCAATTGCCTGGTGTTCTCAAAACAACATTCAACTCTAGCTTTTTGTGTTATATAGATATTTTTAATCTCTCACCCAAAAATCCTTCTAGGAATAGTATTTTGAACCACTTCATGGAATCACATCATCATTACTGGTGACATTATTTGGGGAGGACAGGAAGATAACTCACTCTCATGTTCCTCTTGCACCACCAGGTTCACATGGTCCACACAAGCTTGGATGTCATTCCAGGTAATGAATTCATTATTCTCTGCATGTGCCTGAGCCTTCAGTTTCATCAACTCATCGAGATACCTGCCCCAGACCCCCAAGTAAAAAGAGCATTAAGCATAGCATTTTTAAATATTCAAGGAACAAAGATTGCTAGGGTATCCCAACCATTTGATATATTCTCAAGGCCAGTTTTGGAACCGCATAGTTGCTTTAAACAAAGTGCAAAAATGCAGTAGAAATCACTTATTCTCAATATCCTGTCACATATTCTAAATTCCACATTAAGACTAACACTAGAATCAAAGGCAGCAGTTCAAGCAATTCCTCCACAGACAAGGAAAAAAGGCTAGACATGAGCTAATAAATGCAGAAGGAATGACAGAGCAACAAATCATCATCGGCAACTTTTACTGAAGGTACTGATTTAGGAAAGATTATCAATTAGGTTAAAAAAATATCACAGGAATGCTTAAGGGAAAACTGGGTATTTTGATGGTGCAAAAGAGATGATGTTCTAGTGATGAGGGAAAAACATAAATATGCAATGGAAATGTAAGTGGTCTCCCTAATCCAGGGATCAATCTTAGTATCTCTAATGGTGGAAAACGTGGGTTTTATATGCCTATTGATATGAGGCAATATGAAATACACATCACCAAAAATGTTGAACTGAATCATGACAAACATATAGATTTAATTTCTAATTTACAGGAATAAGGCATATATGAGAAAGCAACTAGAACTATCCATAAAATAGGACGTCTTACATGGCAATTGGTCCCATCCTTTTAACAAGTCAGTGTCATGAAGAAACAGACAATTCTAGATTAAAAGACACCCAACGGACACAACAGCCAGATATAATACATGTTCCTAGGCTGGATCCTGTTTTCAACAAAACAGTTATAAAGGACAGTTTGAGAACAACTGAAGAAGAAGGAAAATGAACTAGCTAGGGTTAGATGATATTTAAAAAGTATTATTTAACTTTGTCAGAGATAGTGTTATTTTGACTATGTAACATATTTCAATAAGCCTACTTACATATTTAGGAACGGAATGTCATATTTTTCAGCATAACAAAGAATTAAATGAATCAAAGTAGAACCAAACAAAAGTATGACCATGATAAAGTAATAATGCCTGCAAAGAAAATCGGAGCACTGACATACAAAAGACAGAGTTAACAGCTACGTAATGGATTCACTTCCTTCACTCTGGACACCCACCTCTGACAGTTTTCTTCCTCAATATTGGTAAGGCCCGTAACTGAACTGCTCAACTGCTTCCACACTGTATTCACATCTCCTGATTCCAAAGCCCTGTTGATCAGGGCCACCGATGACAACATTTCCACTGCAACAGAGAGCTCTGGGTGGGTGAGATTATGCTGTACAGAAAGGGACGGAAGGGAAAACAGTGAGAAAAGACATTCTCCAAGACCCAGGGAGTTATAAGTTTAACAAAACCATAAGAAAACCAAGTTTATGCAAAAAAAGTTCTACCTAACCACAAGAAGTGGGTATTACATTCACTTCCACCCAACTTTGCTCACAAACAGGACAGGTTTAGTGAACTCACTTCAGGACTCTGTCGCTGCAGGGTAGCCAGCTCCTTCTGATAGAGATCGGCGGCAAATGGATACACCTGGGGCAGCTGGGCTTCGGGATTCATCAGTTCCAAAACAGTCTTCTCAGCAACACCCTTCTGGATTGCAGCATTAATCACTGCTACCGCTGCCAATCCTGTGTAGAAAACAGGAGTCAGAAATGCAGTGGGCTTAGAGAGCCCTCAGGGGAAGAAGGTGCAAACTTCACGGAAAAAAATTACATTCTGTGGCTATCGGCCATGAAGTCTGAAGTGGAACTTTCATCTTAAAAAAGCAGCCACCTCTGTAGGAAGAAGGGCGAACTGTACGTTATGTGAACCATATCTCAATAAAGATGTTTTCTTCAAAAAGCAGCCTCCTACCTGTTCTCCTCATCCCTATTTTCTTCCTATTCAATTCATCCTATATCTACCACTACTTCCCACCTAAACCATCTCTTCCTTCTCCTACTTACTGCCTGGCTTCTTAAGCTACCGTCAAAGCTTTCTACAATCTTTCCACCCTTTGATCTTACACAACTCAGCCCAAAACATTTACAAAATTTGTATTCTAACCACCATTCCTTAAAGACGTCTTTCAACAACTGTACTTTGGCTCCCGCCTCCTTTTTCCCTCATTGTCCTGCACTAGGAACATTTTCTCTCCTCTTTCACCATCCAAATCTTAGCAACCCCTTAAGTCTCACCTTCTCCAGATATTTCCCTAACAAACCATGAAGTGTGTGAGAGCCAAAGTGAGCCTATATTGACTCCAGTTCTACTTCCAAAACTGGAGTAACTTGGCCAGGTGTGGTGGCTCACGCCTGTAATCCCGGCACTTTGGGAGGCCAAGGCAGGTGGATCACAAGGTCAGGAGATCGAGACCATCCTGGTCAACATGGTGAAACCCCATCTCTACTAAAAATACAAAAATTAGGTGGGTATGGTGGCACGTGACTGTAATCCCAGCTCCTCGGGAGGCTGAGGCAGGAGAATCGCTTGAACCAGGGAGTCGGAGGTTGCAGTGAGCTGAAATCGCGCCACTGCACTCCAGCCTGGCAACAGAGTCTCAACAACAACAACAAAAAGGCACACAGACCAATGGAACACTAGAGGGAACTCAGAAATAAAGTCACACATTTACAGTCATGAGGAGAACATTTTTTGACAAAGGCACCAAGAACACACATTAGGGAAAAGACAGTGCTATGGTTTGGATTCGGTTTGTTTGTCCCTTCCAAATCTCATGTTGAAATTTGATCCCTGACATCACCCTGAGGGTATGAAAAAAAAGAAAAGAAGAAGAAACTTGATCCCCAGTGTGGTGGTGGGAGGCAGTGCCTAGTGGGAGCTGTGTGGGTCATGGGAGCAAATGTCTCATCAATGGCTTCGTGCCATTCTCGTGGTAGTGAGCTCTTGCAAGATTGGACTGGTTCTTGGGGAGAATGGATTCGTTCTCATGAGAATGGGCTGTTATAAAGCCAGGACCCCTACTCACTACCCCAGGGGATCGGTCCCTCTTCACATGAGTCCACTTGCCCTTTGATCTTCTCCTTCATGTTTTGATGCAACACAAAAGCCCTCACCAGAAGCCGAGCAGATACTGGTGCCTTGCTTCTTGTACAGCCTGCAGAGCTGTGAGCTAATCAATTACCCTGCCTCAAGTATTCCTTTATAGCAACATAAAATGAGCTGAGACAGACAGTCTCTTCAATAAATCTTGTTGAGAAAACTGGATAACCATATGTAGAAGAATAAAGCTAGATCCCTATCTCTCATCATATACAAAAATAAATCAAAATAGATTAAAGACTTAAATCTAAGACCTGAAACTATGAAACAACTGGAAGAAAACATTGGGGAAATGCTTCAGGACACTGGTCTGAGCAAAGCCTTTTAGCTAAGACCTTAAAAGCATAAGCAATGAAAGCAAAAATAGACAAATGGGACTATGTCAAGCTAAAAAGCTTCTGCAAACCAAAGGAAACCAACAACAAAGCGAAGAGACAACATACAGAACGGGAGAAAATATTTGCAAATGATCCATCTGAAAAGACAACAATAACTAGAACACATAAGAAATTCAAACAGCAGCAAAAAAAACAAAAACAAAAACAAAACCCACAAATAATCCAATTTTTACATGGGCAAATAAGCTGAATAGACTTTTATCAAAAGAAGACACACAAATGGCCAAAAGGTATATGAAAAAATGCTCAACATCATTAATCATCAGGGAAATACACATCAAAACCACAATGAGACACCTTCTCACTCCAATTAAAATGGCTTTTATCAAAGACAAAATATAACAAATGCTGGCAAGGCTGCAGAGAAAGGGCTCATACACTGTTGATGGGAATGTAAATTATTATAGCCACCATGGAAAACAGTATGGAGAGTCCTCAAAAAATTAAAATAAAACTACATATGATTCAGCAATCCCACTGCTAGGTATATGGCCAAAAGAAAGGAAATCAGCACTCCCATGTTTATTGCAGCTGTATTCACAATAGCCAAAATATGAAATCAACCTAAGTGTCCATCAATGAATAAATGGTAAAAAAAAAAAAAAAAAAAAAACAGTAGTATATACACATGATGGAATATTATTCAGCCATAAAAACTGAAGGTCATTATGTTAAGTGAAATAAGCCAGACACAGAAAGGCAAATACCTCCTGATCTCACTCATATATGGGAGCTAAAAAAGTGGATCTCATGGAGGTAGAGTTGACTGGTGGTTCCCAGAAGCTGGGAAGGGTAGTGGGGAGGAGGAGATAGAGAGGTTGGCTAATGGGTACAAAATTACCATTAGATACAAGGAATAGGTCTAGTGTTAGATAGCACAGTAGGATGACGACAGTTAACAATAATGTATAGTTCAAAATAGACAGAAGAATTGGAATGTTCCCAACATCAACAAAAGATAAATGTGTTAGGTGACAGATATTCCAATTACCCTGATTTGATCATCACACATTGTATGCATGTATCAAAATATCATACGTCAGTGCTTCTTGGTTGGTTTAAAAAACAAAACAAAACACATGTACCCTCAAAATATGTACAACTATTACATAGCAATTAAAACCACAAAAACAACAACAAACTGGAGGAACCCTCCTGCCACCAAAAGTACCTGGCAGTTGGTTACGGCTGGTAGGCTCAGGTGGGGGATGAGAGTGACAGAAGCTAACCTCAGACCCTTCAGTAACACAAAGCCACAACTTTCCTCCCATACTGTTTCAATGGACTCTTACTTCTCTGATATTGCTGGGCAGCACTGTTTGCAGCATCCACTCCAGACTGCAGCTCCTCCTTCTGCAGGGGGTCAGTCTGACCACTCTGATAAAAGCAAAGAAAATTAGGTAAAGATTATTCATTCCTATGACTCCAGGTCTTAAGGTTCTCATCTCTCAAAAGCAGTCACTAGGGACAGAGAGCCATAGTCATAAGTGACAGCTCAGGCTACATGTAGCCAAGGTGGCCGCCCCAGCTAGAGCCAAATGCCTTTGCCAAAGCTGGGGTAGAGTGACTTTACAGATACCAGTACATTCTTAAACATATTACATGAAAAGCCTCAAAACATTCTAAGGGAAAAGTGTTCGTAGAATCTTAAGCACGTTAATGCTACTTACTTTGACCAATGTACACTGGGTATTGGTAAAATGTATACTTGCCCTTATTTAGACAAAAAAGAAAGTCCCTCATGTTTGTCCTAAAAAAAACCCCCACAAAATACAATACCACACCATCTACCCTGACTGCACAGTAAGTACCTTTCCAATGTTGACTAGAGCAAACTAATGGGGTGCAGTTTTTTTTTAAGTGCAAATTCTGATGTAAGAATGCAAAAATATTCAGGTTTTCCCCAATGTCTTTTAGTTGGAGAGAGAGACAGCTGAAGTGAAGGAGTGGTTAGACTGGGGATGGGTGGGTATTGTCTATTTTAAAAGAGGATTCACAGCTCTAAAAGCAAAAGTGAGTTGAAGACAATGTGTATTTTACCTGAGGATTTTTTTAAACTAACTTATATGCAGAGGAAAAAGTTGTATTGTGGGGGAAAAAAAGGCAGCATATATATCTTTAAATGACAGCATGAGATTCAAATGGATATATACAAACTCTTGCAGCTTCAATCCAGACTGTTTACCTGTCTCTTCTGCTGTTTATCACTCAGGAGCTGCTTCAAGTACCAGTCACTATTCTGTTGCTGCAGTCCTCGAAGACCCAGGGCTGGTGACTGTAGAGCCTTGAACAAGGCCAGTGCATCTCCTTGTTCTAAAGCCAGGTCGATGTTTGCTAATGCAGAAAATGCTGAGGAAAAAAGGCAAAAGCTTATGAAAGGACTATGTGAACAGAACAGCCTAGAATAGTTTTCCTTCCCCAAAACCAATCTCAGTTCCAGATACGGAAATATAACTCAGAGAGCCTTTACTCTGTGGTTCTCAGAAGCATAAGATCTTCGGATTGGAAAAGAACCTTAGAGTCATCAAGTCCTGAGGTTCCCAACAAGCTGTTCGTCGGATTTCATACAGATTCCTGGGCCACACTCCCAGCCCACTTAAAAACTTCCAAATGTAGACAGCTCAGCACCAATATGGAGCCAACAATCCAGACCAACATGACGCTTAAATTCCCTTAAAATGCCAAGTAGTTGTCCAGATTATACTTACAGACTGCCAAACAGGAGAAAGTATCTCCCATGGCCATTTACTATACCGTTGGACAATTTTGTTTCAAAAATATTTTTAAAGCTTCAACCCTAAAGTTCACACTGAATACATTCCACTGCCCCCCCATGACAGCAAATGCCTTACGAGCAGCCTTATTTTCTTTAACTATGTCTTACATACCATCATTTTGAATCCTCTCATTACCCTGATACTTCCTGCACACACTCCACCCACAACAGTCAGTGCCCAGATATCAAGGGTGATCCAACCTGTGCAGAGTGAAAGGGGCCATCTTCCCCCTCTCTACATTCTCTCTTCTAATCATAGAACCTGAGGTCACACAAGCTCTATAATACAATACATGACAATGAAAACCCAGATGTTCCTTCATCTGAAAATGATAATGAAGATAACTTCCCACATAGGAATAGGTTTAAGATTAAATAAAATCATATACATAAAAGCACTTCATATACTGTAAAAAAACAAACAAATAAAAAACAAAACAAAACCAAAAAGGTCTTCTTAGCCTGAAAGACAGAATAAGGTAATTTCTGATTTCAGAAACAACAGCCACTAAGGAATCATAATTAGTTTATTACTTTCCATTTCCTTATTCTTTGAAGAGAAAATGCCTGTCCCTACCACCACTCACAGATAAACATCTGATTTTATCCAAGTAGCAAAAAGAAATCAATAAAATACCAAAAATAAAAATATCTGGGGAATAGTAGTACTTATCAATTGCAAATGTTTTCATTAGTAAAAAACAAAATAAAATTAATAAGCTGTTACAAAGAAAATCAAAACAGCCCAAGGGAAAATAAAGTCTCAAACTAGAAAATGGGAAGTAGGGGCAATGAGGAGACTAGAACTACTAAAAAAAAGGGGGGGGGGGGGGGGAAGAAAAGGTTAAAACATTGGTATAGGATGTGAGGTCTCACTGTAGGCTCCTAAGATACTGTTTATTTCTTCCTAGTATTTATACCCGTCATTCAACTGAGCACCAAACCAAGGTGGTGGCTTCTCAAGTCACGTCTGCAGGTCTATGTGGCTGTTAGCCAACTAATTATCCATTCCTTCAATGATATTTACTGAGGATCTGCTATATGCTGCAAACATAATAGTGAAAAAACCAAATATCCTTATCCTCATGGAGCTTTCATAATAGCTAGAGACAGAAAATATAATCAATGTAGATAACAAACTAGACTTTCTCTAGGTATATAGCATAGAATCTTACAGTATCTCTCTACAAAAGCACCTAGTAAATTTTGCTTTTTCTAGAAGTGTATACATACTACTCAAATATGTAAATATTAAATGAATATCTATAAACATTTATATTGCAAAGATAATAAAGTATGGAACATTACTTAAATACTTCCTCTCACTGAACTTTAGTTATATAACTCTAATTTTCCATATTCTACTTAACAAAAAATAAAAACTTTTTCTAATTTTTAATTCTTTGGCCTGTAGCTTTTTCCCGGGGCAGCGTCAATGGCGTCATTGCTGTTTCAAATGCCCTAGGCAAAGAATCTTATCTATAATTACATTAATTCCTGGAACCTGAAGTCCCTATACCCTCCTGGCATCTAACTTTCCTTTGCCTCAGACTTTCTCTACAATTAGGAAAAGACTGTCCTTTCATAGGGAATTCTGCCTTATCCTCACCCTCTTATCTATCCTAAGGATCCCTGTGAAGATCCATGTACACTGAAAACCTACTCAAACTTCTAGACAGAAATCATCATTCCCTTCTTTATTCTATGACTACACTGCATGCACTCTTGGCACCTTGCTCTAATCAAGCTGCCCTAAAAGTACTCATTTGCATGTCTATCCTCCTGACTATACTGAAAGGTATTTGAGGGAATTTTTATTATTTTGCTCCTCTGACTACATAATAATAATACGAATAGGACATTTTAAGAACATATACATATTGTTATTTCCCTACATGTGCTCACCACTGATTCTTACATAATTAGCAAGGTAAAATTACAAAGGTTATAAAATACCAAACAGTAAGGTAGAGAAAAATCCCTTAGTAAAACAAAAAATATTTTATGTACTCTATGCAACAGGAAACATGCTGGACTTTCTTCTCACAGAGAACCAATCATAAGGACACTCCAGTTTATATTTGCTGACTTAAGAATTAATACAGATTCAGCACAAGATACCATCCACATTTGAATGGATTATTCTGCTCGGAAGGTCATTATCCTAAATGAACCCAAAGGCAGCAGAATACAAACAATGCTGGTCCATCTACTTGGGAGGCTGAAGCAGGAGAATCTCTTGAACCTGGGAGGCAGAGATTGCAGTGAGCCGAGATTGCGCCACTGCACTCCAGCCTGGATTCTGTTTCAAAAAACAAAAAATAAAAAATAACCCAAAAAACAAGAATGCTGGTCAGGACTCAGAACTCCAATCCTACGGAATTGGTAAAATCTTCTCTACTTATTAATATTAGTTCAAAGGAGAAATTTGGTCCTCCAAATGAACAATTACTATTATTATTATTATGAGTATCTTAAGCAAAACAAGATTAAGCCTGGCCTAGCTGGTTGAAATCAAACCTTCTAGTTTTTTTTTTTTTTTTTTTTTTTTTTTTTTTTTTATCCAAAATGTGTTTATTGAGATGGTTTCCCACTCATCTTGATTCAGAGTGCTTTTAGTGCTGCTTCCTCCTAAAGGAACATCCTTCTGTAAGCCTTGCTTTTCCTCCTGTAGGCTGGCAGAGGACAGTGGAGCAGCCAACACACAAAACTACCGTTTGTGCATGGCTAAAGACCATGGTGATTTTATAGCATCCTGGGCATTTCACATCCATGAAGTAGGAATTGGGGCTCTGCACCAGGCGTTTCTTCTTGTGTTTCCTCTTCTCCTCTTCTGGGGAGGGATGAAGGAGATCCTTTGCGAGAGGCATGTTCTCGTGTGGGTAGGTCGTCACCGCCGGAAAAAAGAAACCTTTTAGTTTTTTTAGTGAGTCTAAACCTATGCTAGGAATTAGGAGCACTTCAAAAGAAGTAGAATATATAATCTCTACTTTAAGGAGTTTACAAAGATGTCAGAAGAACAAGCAATACAAGACAATACAAATTAAGTACAAATTTATAGGGATGGGCCTGTGTATGACACAGGAGATTTGAAAGCCAAGCATATCGAACTGTGATAGGCACTGAAGTGAAAATTGAACTGGATCTTGAATGATGGGTACAATTTGGATTAGGAAGAGATGAGGCATGAGGGCATTACAGTAGAGAGATTACATGACTAACAAAGTGATAATACTAATGTTCACTGAGTACTTACTAAATAGCTGGCCATTTACATACACTATCTCATATTATCTGCATAACAACTCTACTGCAGGTGCCCAATGTTACACAGCTTTTAACAGAGGAACAAGAGATCAAATACCAGGTCAGTACCACTTCACAGCCAGATTCTTTTTTTAAAAATATTTAATTAATTTTTTTTGAGACAGGGTCTCACTCTGTTGCCCAGCCTACAATGCAGTGGTGCAAACACAGCTCACTGCAGCCTCAACCTCCTGGGCTCAAGCGATCCTCCTGCTTCAGCCCCCAAGTAGCTGGGACTACAGGCGCGTGTCACCATATCCAGCTAGTTTTTGTATTTTTTTTAAAGACGGGGTTTTGCCACATTGCCCAGGATGGTCTCAAACTCCTAAGCTCAGGCAATCCACCTGCCTTGGCCTTCCAAAATGCCGGAATTGCCCGGCCCTGATTCTTTTTATGTCATAAAATGTACAGAATGAGTATGGGAGGTAATTAGGCAAATGAGCTTCTACTGAGAGCTGTACGCATGAAATATTGCATAAAGAACTTCACTAGGCTAGGGATCTGCATTTTGTCTGGCAAGTATGAAGTAGTCATGGTGAGTTCTTTAGCAGAGTAGCGACAAAATGATAATTTCAATAAATTAATTTCCCCAAAGTAACACACATATAAAAGTCAATATTAAAAGTATAATCTCAATTTTGTTTAAATATGTTTTGGAGGCTGGGCAAGGCAGCTCACGCCTGTAATCCCAGCACTTTGGGAGGCCAAGGTGGCAGGATCACTTGAGATCAGGATTTTGAGACCAACCTGGGCAACAGAGCGAGACTCTGTCTCTTCAAAAAAATTGTAAAAAGCAGCTGGGTGTGGCGGCGCATGACTGTAGTCCTAGTTACTAGGGAATGTGAAGCAGAAGGATGGCTTGGGCCCAGGAGTTTGAGGCTGCAGTAAACCATAATCGCAACTGCAGCCTAAGAAACAGAGTGTAACTCTGTCTCTTAAAGAAAAAAGAAAATTTTATATATATATATATATATACACACACACACACACCCACACACACATGCAGACGCATTTTGAAGAACATACAAAAAAATGCCAGTAATGATTATTTCTAAGTGATGATTATTTCTAAGTGATGGAGTCTAATTTTTGTGGTTTATTGTTTAATATCTAGACAGTTTGCATTATTCTTTAAAGGAAAAACAAAACTATAATGTTACTTAAAAAAATAGAAAAATAATTTTTTTTTTTTGAGACAGAGTCTCAGTGTTGTCCAGTCTGGAGTACAGTGACACCATCTCAGCTCACTGCAACCTGTGCCTCCCAGGTTCAAACGATTCTCCTGCCTCAGCCTCCTGAGTAGCTGGGACTACAGGCGCAAGCCACCATGCCCGGCTAATTTTTGTATTTTCGGTAGAGATGGGGTTTCACCATATTGGCTAGGCTGGTCTCAAACTCCTGACCTCAGGTGATCCACCCACCTTGGCCTCCCAAAGTGCTAGGATTAATCAGCCACTGCGCCTGGCCAGGAAAATAATTTTTAAAAGCATGTAATAGGGTGAAAGAGTGAAACTATAGCCAAAAAGACTACTATGACGCTACTGTCAGTGTAGGAACAAGGGGCTGACTGAAGATTTAAAACGGAGGAATAGAAACACAAAAGATTGTTAATAAGCAATTGCTGCTAAACAAATCCACTAATGTCTAAAGTAAGTAAATTAAACCATGTTGTAAGTCCCAGAATAGATCAACATTCACATTATATTATAATATTCCTTTAAGTGCCTGACTCAGGAACATACTTACTATTGACTTTGTTTACATTGCC
The DNA here is from genome assembly GCF_008728515.1 of Papio anubis. Classification (NCBI taxonomy): domain Eukaryota; kingdom Metazoa; phylum Chordata; class Mammalia; order Primates; family Cercopithecidae; genus Papio; species Papio anubis. The sequence goes on from NC_044982.1 coordinate 98,671,542, forward strand.
TTGAATTTCAGCTTGCGTGAGCAGCTCCTCATAAACATCTCTTTCTCTCTCTGAGTTTTCTGTCTGAGGATGAGTAAAAAGCATAATTAAGTTAGCCTAAGGTGTCTAGGAAGACCACATAAATACACCTGTGCTCCTCCTGCACACTACCAAGAATATGGGTGTAGCTTAAGATCCTTTATAAAGAACAAAGCAGGCACAGTAACTCATGCCTGTAATCCCAGTGCTTTGGAAGGCCAAGGCGGGAAGATGGCTTGAGGCCAAGAGTTTGAGATCAGCCTGGGCAACATAGCGAGACCCCATCTCTACAAAATTTTTTTTTTAATTAGCCCAATGTGGTGGCACACGCCTGTAGTCCCAGCTACTCAGGAGGCTGTGACAGGAAGATTGCTCTGCCCAGAAGTTTAAGGCTGCAGTGAGTTATGACTGCACCACTGCATTCCAGTCTGGGCGACAGAGCGAGACTTTTTTTTTTGAGACAGAGTCTCGCTCTGTCACCTAGGCTGGAGTGCAATGGCACCATCTTGGCTCACTACAAACTCCACCTCCTGGATTCATGTGATTCTCTTGCTTCAGCCTCCCAAGTAGCTGAGACTACAGGCATGCACCATCAGGCCCAGCTAATTTTTTTGGTATTTTTAGTAAAGAAGAGGTTTCACCACATTAGCCAGGCTGGTCTCAAATTCCTAACCTCAAGTGATCGGCCTGCCTTGGCCTTGGCCTCCCAAAGTGCTGGGATTAGAGGCAGCACATCCTTCCCTCAGATCTGAGCAGAATGGGCACATACAGATCCACAATCCTGGAGTCTCACTGGTGACATACGCAGGGGCATGGCAGCAGCTACTTGCCTGTAGGCTAGTTTGGCACCTAACTGGGAAACTGAAATCCCTGCTCTACGATAAGACATACAAAGAATGTTCTGAGAGCAGGGTTGTTTTCGTTTTGTCATCAACCACTAATTTTAACAAGGGGTGGATAAATTTGTGTGAAGCTTCTTTTTTTTTTTCGAGACAGAGTCTCGCTCTGTTTCCCAGCTGGTGTGATCTTGGCTTACTGCAGCCTCCACCTCCCAGGTTCAAGCGAGTCTCCTGACTCAGCCTCCCAAGTAGCTGGGATTACAGGAGCCCACCACAATGCCAGGCCAATTTTTGGACTTTCAGTACAGATGGGATTTTGCCATATTGGCCAGGCTGGTCTCAAACTCCTGACCTCAGGTGTTCCACCTGCCTTGGCGTCCCAAAGTGCTGGGAGTACAGGCATTAGCCACCATGACCAGCCTGTGTGAAGTCTTAAATGGGATTCCTAGATTCAGTTTTTTCAAGTCAGAATCATTTAACGAACTTCTACATACCCCTAACAATTGTACACAAACATTTTACCCCAAAGAATCTGGGAAAGAGGAAAGACTATGTTAATATTTAGAGATAATCTTTCCAAAGGGCACTACTAATTTTAACGGCTACACTCCAGAATTTTATTTACATAAAATTCAAGAAGTAGAGGTCAATATGGAGTCTCACACCAAAAGATTAGACACTGCATCATTCCATTTCTAAAAAAGGTAACTGGCAGCAAGAGAAAACAGACTGGTAGTTGCCTGGGCTCAGGGGTGTGGGTGAGGTAGAAACTGACTGCAAAAGTACACTAAGGAACTTTCTGGGGTGATGGTTAAATGATCACATATATTTGTCAAAACTCAAACTGTACATTTAAAATTCGGTGAATTTTGCTGTGTGTAAATTGCATCTCAATAAAATTGATGTTTAAACTGGAGCCATATCAAATGATGGAATAACAAATTAATTAGAAAGCATAGATGTTGCATTTTTACCCTGTTTTTAGCATTTGTCATTTTGTCCTGCTTAGCCTGGTAAAGTACATCCTGGTAAGTGGATGCCAAGGGCTCTTCAAGATTTACAAGCATGGCATTGGGATTTTTCAAAGCTGCAAATGTGTCGGCTGGAATTCTATGGTCAATAGCTTCATTAATAGCAATAACAGCAGCATGTACTAAAAAAACAAAAACAAAAACACTGAGATTATATAGATTAAAGGATGTATATCACAACAGAAAGCAACACTGCACGCCCCCATTAGAGACAGAGGCTCCTTTTCACAGAGAAATAACAACTGGGGTTCAAAGACTGGCTCCCTGGGCCCTATGAGCCTACCCTCTTCCTTACGGTATACAAAGCCACAGCTCCATCTGTGATCCATGTTTGGGATGATGAATTTGGAATCTCACAGAGAAATACTCATAAGAGAGCCTTGCAAGGAGCACTTGCTCTGGAGGTATTTGCCTTAATTACCGAGTAAACACCATAAAACAATAAGAAACTCAATGAGCCACGGAAATGTAGGACTTCCTTTCTTTTTTTCTTTTTTTTTTTTTTGAGACAGAGTTTTGCCCTCTTGTTGCCCAGTCTGGAGTGCAATGGCGCTATCTCGGCTTACTGCAACCTCCGCCTCTTGGGTTCAAGTGATTCTCTTGCCTCAGCCTCCCAAGCAGCTGGGATTACAGGCAAGCGCCACCACGCCTGGCTAATTTTTGTCTTTTTAGTAGAGATGGGGTTTCACCATGGCCAGGCTGGTCTTGAACTCCTGACCTCAGGTGATCCACCCGCCTTGGCCTCCCAGCTGCTAGGATTACAGGCGTGAGCCACTGTGTCCAGTCAGGACTTCCTTTCTAAATGCTTTCACTTTAATCAGAATTAATAAAGTATTTTCAAATAACAACGGCATGGAAGACTGTGTTTACAACTACATCTATGGACTTAAACTTGCTAGCAAGATTCACAATGTCCTAGATCCTCACTATAGAATTAATTATTGGAAATGGTGGCAACAATCTCAGTTGAACCCATGAGATTTCTCTCTTCTTACGTGCGGCTTCATCCACTGATAGTTCATTAGCCAGGATGCCCCCAATCTTGCTAAATGCCGGCATTTGGATGCCATACTTCTCCAACTCAGTCTTCATGTTGTTGATTTCTTCTTCTACAGGAGGGAATTAATAGTCAATCAAGCTAGGGACCTTTCCATAACCAAGAGAAGGAAACACATTCCTCAACTATGCAATGGGATTAAATGGCATTTACCTTTTAGGGTGTTATAAGGATATAAAGATAAAATGTATGGAAAGCACTTAACACAGTAACTGGCATATAAAATGCAGTCAAACATTATTATTATCAAGGTCATCAAAAATAACTATAAAGTGAGCAGGTCCTACAGGAAATAGTTGTTCAGAATTGCTACTTGTGGCATTTCCTACAACGAACTTATAAACGGAACAGCTTTAATGTGAGCTCAACAATAAGTGAATCACAAACTAAGTCAGTTATCTCAGTCTTTACAATCCAAATCATTAGCTGCTATTCAACAATTTCATTTCTAAGGCAGAAAGCCAAATGATAAAGAAAACATGTAAGGTCTGGCCCTTTCCCCAGGTCTGGTGAATAACTTCCCTGGAAGGAAAAAATATCATGGACAAAAAATTTCTTACCAAGTTTTAAACTTTCAAGCCTACAAAATAATCACCACTTTGAAAGACTTGAATCTATCTTACCCTTAAACAGTATTACCACTGCCCTTTTTCTCCCTAATCCCTCATCTCTTCAAGCATCTGGCCATAGCAAATACACATAGAAACACCCATCCAAATAAGCTTAAACTTTAAAATTACTAAATTGGCATCTTTGTGTCATCTCACTCCCCACTCTCCCTCTTGCTTTGCCCACAACATATGCTTGCTGGAATGGAAAGGCAAAGATAGTTACAAAGCTTTTTTCAACATACCCGAACATTTAATGTTATGTGTTAACATTATTATGTTTTATATATGTTAATGTTATCCCCAATTTATATACAAGAAAACAGAGACTCACTAATCATGTTCACATTAAGTGAGAGAACATAGCTTGAAATTCCAAGTTTAGTGTTCTTTACCCCACATTAGAGAAGCAAGTTATTAATATTTCTTTCACCTCCACTGCCAGAGTATTTTTAAAGCCTTAGGTCTTTAAAATTGGTACTGCTGGCTCTCCAGGCTATTTCCACATAATTCAAGCATTTCCTGCCAAGTCTGTAACTCCTTACCTGTGAAGTCAACCTTTCCATATAGGTCTTGAATCTGAGGGGCCAGGCCTAGCTTGAACAGGTACAAACTAGAAGATACAATATGCAAAAGGTTAGGCCTCCCAGCAGTGCCTAGCTGCCACCCTTAAAAGGGGAAAATCAGCATGAAGAATAAAATAGAAGCATTCTGAACACTGAGACTCCCAGTACCTACAACAGTCTCCTTTGTAGTTACAATACTCTATTTACCTCAGAGTGTTTTATTTTAGTTTAAATGACAGCATTGTCCTAAGAAGTCACATAACACAATGCAAAGAGCACTGGACTGGGAGAAATCAGTAGGCACAAATTCAAGTCCCGGTTCTGGCACAAAGTCAATGTATAATTAGATGTTAATGGCCAGGCACGATGGCTCATGCCTGTAATCCCAGCACATTGGGAGGCTGAGGTGGGCAGATCACCTGAGGTCGGGAGCTTCAGACCAGCCTGGCCAACATGGCAAAACTCCGTCTCTACCAAAAATACAAAAATTAGCCAGGCGTGGTGGCATGTGCCTAAAATCCCAGCTATTCAGGAGGCTGAGGCAGGAGAATCGCTTGAACCTGGGAGGCAAAGGCTGTGGTGAGCCGAGATCGCACCACTGTACTCCAGCCTGGGCAACAGTGCGAGACTCCGTCTCAAAAAAGAAAAAAAGATGTTAACATTAATGTTAATATAATTAATAGTGAAGTGTCTCTTCATTTGTTTGCTTTCCTGTAATCAGTAAGTTTTAAATAACAAGACATCTTAGAAAAGCTTCATAAAAATGATTCAGATGGCAAATCTTACTTAAACTGAATTCATATTACTGATGGAAAAGTTTAATCCAGGTAATTTAACAGTTTTAGATAAATAATATTTCACATATTTTTACTTTTTAAGTATCAGGTTGGTAAAAATTATTTTTACTTTTTAAACTAAAAAAAAAAAATCACTTAGACTCTAAGCTTCACGCAAACAGGGACAATACAGGGCTCATTCACTAATGTCTACCCAGAGCCTAGCATATATTAATAAATGTTAATCAATATTTGACAGATGAACGGACAGATAAATCAATGTCCATAAACCTGTGTTAAGTGGATTCTAAAGCCCTAGCTGACTGGAACCAATAAATTAGAAAAGATCAGAAGGGTACTTCACAGATACTGACAAAAGCAAGAAATTGACAGTTTAAAGTAAGCAGGGAAATAAGAAATATATAAGAAATAAATCATAGAAACTTGAAGTGGTATACAGTTTTTGTAAATAATCTATAAACTCAATATCATCTAAATACAAACATGCATCATGTACACTGCAATCACAGAACTGATCAAAATTTAAATCGTATATAATAAACCCAAATGTATAATAGAAAAACAAAAAAAAATCAAGTATTCTCAAAACACACTAGACTTTATGCATCCACAGAAGCTAATCATGTTCTCAGAGAAGTGCAAGTATAAGACGTATGTATATGATTAAATGCTTTTCTTTCAGGTAAAACACTCAAGATGGATATACAAAGCTCCTCTCTCAGAAGATTTTAAATGTATTCAAAAAATTCTCCAGACTGGGTGTAGCAGCTCACGCCTGTAATTCCAGTACTTTGAGAAGGAGAGGCAGGAGGATCGCTTGAGGTCAGGAATTCAAAACAGCTTGAGCAACATAGCAAGACCTTGTCTCTACAAAAAAATTTTTTTTTAATTTGCCAGGTATGGTGGTGCATGACTGTAGTCCTAGCTATTTGGGAGGCTAAGGCAGGAGGATAGCTTTCGCCTCGGAGGTTGTTACAATGAGTCAAGATCACACCTCTGTGTTCCAGCCTAAGCAAAAGAGTAAGACCCTGCCTCTATAAAAAAGAAATTCCAGGCCGGGCGCGGTGGCTCAAGCCTGTAATCCCAGCACTTTGGGAGGCCGAGACGGGTGGATCACGAGGTCAGGAGATCAAGACCATCCTGGCTAACACGGTGAAACCCCGTCTCTACTAAAAAATACAAAAAACTAGCTGGGGGAGGTGGCAGGCACCTGTAGTCCCAGCTACTCGGGAGGCTGAGGCAGGAGAATGGCGTAAACCCGGGGGGCGGAGCTTGCAGTGAGCTGAGATCCGGCCACTGCACTCCAGCTTGGGCGACAGAGCAAGACTCCGTCTCAAAAAAAAAAAAGAAATTCCAAAGCAAAATAACTAATAACATTCTATACATGTAATATGTTCCCTTATATATTTTTCTCACTAATACATCACACCTACATTCTTAATTGCGAGAATATTTTTCTCCAAGAATTTCTTTCTCATTTATTTCTACTTGGAAATAGGGAACAAGAAATTTTAAGAAAGTTCAAGAATGTTGCAGATATGGTTTGGGTCTGTGCCCCTGTCCAAATCTCATGTCAAATTGTAATCCCCAGGTGGGGGCCTGGTGAGAGGTGACTGGATCAATGGGGGCAGATTTCCCCCTTGCTGCTGTTCTCCTAACAGTGAGTGAGTTATCGCTAGATTTGGTTGTTTAAAAGTATGTAAGCACCTCCCCACCTCTCTCTTCCTCTTGTTCCTGCAATGTGAGATGTGACTGTTTCCTCTTTGTCTTCTGCCATGATTGTAAGTTTCCTAAGGTCTCTCCAGCCATGCTTCCTGTAGAAGCTGTGGAACCTTAAGCCAATTAAACTCTTTTCTTTATGAATTACCCAGTCTCAGGTATTTCTTTATGGCAGTACGAGAACGGACTAATACAGTTGCTTTCACAGTACCAAGAACACTGAATTAGCTTTTAATGTCTTTCAATGGTAAATTAAAAGTGCTACAACCGTATCACTGGCTGACATAAAAAGTAGACATGGGCACCATCTTTCTTTTAACTCTCTTTAATTATTACAAATATTTTATGGAGATACCGGAGCTATGAATGGATTCAAAATGGCCAGGTAAGACCTCTTACCCACAATCAAAAGTACTTAGCTTCACACTGAAACTTATAAACCCTAATGGTGAACAGCACTTTCCCATCTTTGTTCCTGCTCTCCCATGCCTACTTCCACAAATACACTGTTAGGCACCTATAATGGGTCAGCCTGTAACTGCGCTTAAGATTTATTTTTCGGCCGGGCGCGGTGGCTCAAGCCTGTAATCCCAGCACTTTTGGAGGCCGAGACAGGTGGATCACGAGGTCAGGAGATTGAGATCATCCTGGCTAACACGGTGAAACCCCGTCTCTACTAAAAAAAATACAAAAAACTAGCCAGGCGAGGTGGCAGGCACCTGTAGTCCCAGCTACTCGGGAGGCTGAGGCAGGAGAATGGCGTAAACCCGGAAGGCGGAGCTTGCAGTGAGCTGAGATCCGGCCACTGCACTCCAGCCTGGGCGACAGAGCGAGACTCTGTCTCAAAAAAAAAAAAAAAAAGAAAAAGAAAAAAGATTTATTTTTCTTATTTCCTACTTAAGCTGAACTTTGTAGCAATGGGCAGAAGGAAGTTGTGTTAACCTATCTGGATTCTAACTATCTTTTCTGTGAATGGTGAGTAACCTAGAAGTCACTATGTCAGTCTCAAAGATGATTAATAAAGACCCTGGAACACAGCAGGTGATTAGGAAACAGAATCTACTATAGGCCCACAGTCCCTTACCCAAATTCTTGGAGCCAGATATATTTGAATGTTGAATTTCTCAGATATTAGAGAGTGTATTTCTATTTACAGTGTATATGGTATTATGAAGTATCCCCAGCAAGCCCTGGGGCAGCATCCTCAAGCCAATACATTACTTTCTGCAGAGAAACACACAAACATAATCATACTAAGGAGACAAATGAGCTTACACCAAACTTAAAATCAATTTTCAGATAATTTAGGGTTTTAATTTAGGATAAGAGATTATGGACCTGTTTAACCCCAAAATCAGTTATTAGAATAACAAAACAGGGGAAACAGGAAGAAAGTATACAAGTATTTTGAGAATGGAAAACTGGGGTCTTATCTGAGAGTGGAATGTTATCTACAAAAGTAATATAGTATGATTAAAGCACAGTGACTATCTCTGGAATAATGCCAATCAAGACTTCAGAGGGGAAAAAAAAAAAAAAGGCAAGCAGGGAGGAGACAGACAGTTAGTACTTTTCTGTCACTGTTGATCCAAAGAAGATGGAGCCTTATCCAATACAGTGAGGTGAGGAACCTGCTTTGAACATGGTTGTGTTTTGTGGTAAAAGAAGAAACTCTCAGCAATTATAAATACTTCCTACATATTATCAAATGTTGCCAATCCACCCTTCAGGAAAAACACCATAAAAAAAAAACAAACCATAAATCACAAAACACACCACTCTATATATACTTTCTAAGCACAGACTGCATATTCAAGAGAAATGGAAAACAATAGCGGACTTCCTTTCTTTCTCTTTCTGACTCTACACTAGGAAGGCAGAGTTAATTCTTTAGCCTCTACTACACAGAATTTGAGGGCCTGGAACCCAGGTTACACTGCAAGAGTAGTGGCTACACAACTAGCAGAGAGGAATTCTGCTTCCATGTTCAGATATCCATCGCAGGCACAGCCTTCACAAGATTATCAACATAGACAAATCTCATGCAACACTAAGTCAAACACAATACTCAGAATTAATGTGATCTGGACTCAGACACACATATTTGGTAATGTTTTGTTTTGTTTTTTAGAGACAGAGTCTTGCTCTGTCGCCCAGCCTGGAGTGCAGTAGCACAATCATAGCTCACTGCAGCCTCAAACTCCTGGGCTTAAGTGATCCTCCCACCTCAGCCTCCAGGGTAGCTAGGACTGCAGGCGTATGCCACCATGCCCAGCTAATGTTTTATTTCTTGTAGAAATGGGGTCTTGCTACGTTGCTCAGGTTGGTCTTTAACCCCTGGCTTCAAGCAAACCTCTCGCTTTGGTCTCCCAAAGCACTGGGATTACAGGTGTGAGCCACTGTACCTACCCAGCCTCAGACACGTATTTGAAATTGCTACATTCTCAACACGAGATCCACTAGTTCTCAGCTATATTCATTCTTTTGTATGTTTCACACTGATTCCAATGATACCACAGATCTAGTACATGTTTGATCAAGAAATGAGACAATAGTCTTCTTACAGATCAGTATTATATACCTACTCCAATGTAATTAACACTTAGCAAGCACACATAGATGATGCTATGTAAGTGCAGCCCAAGCAAAAATCTGACTCATGTCCCACTTGCTCTGCCACCATCTCCTTTAGTCCTGTGGCCACCAAGTAAATCTGCTAAAATACTACACTACTGTACCACAGGTTGAGTATACCAAATCTAAAAATCCAAAATCCAAAATGCTCCAAAACCTAAAAATTTTTGAGCACCAACATGACCCTCAAAGGAAATGCTATAATTGGAGCATTCTGCATTTCAGATTTGGCATGCTCAACTGGTAAGTATAATGCAAATATTTTAAAATCCAAAACACTTCTGGTCCCAAGCATTTCAGATAAGGGACCTGTTCTGTATTTAACCTCTATAAGCATCTACTAATATGCCATCCCACTATCCTTCCAGACTTGTATCTTTTCCTTCCAATTTAATTTAGGATTCTGGGGACCTCAAAATTAAGCCACATTCTAAATTTACCATGACATTATGGGAAAAAAATATATTTTGTATCATTTCCTACTATCATGTTTGTGTTGGTATAAAAAGTATTATTATTATTATTATTATTTGAGATGGAGTTTCGCTCTTGTTGCCCAGGCTGGAGTGCAATGCTGCAATCTTGGCTCACTGCAACCTCTGCCTCCCGGGTTCAAGCAATTCTCCTGCCTCAGCCTCCCGAGTAGCTGGGATTACAGGCACCCGCCACCAATGCCCAGCTAATTTTTTGTATTTTTAGTAGACACGGGGTTTTGCTATGTTGGCCAGGCTGGTCTCGAACTCCTGACCTCAGGCGATCCACCTGCCTCGGACTCCCAAAGCGTTGGGATTACAGGCGTGAGCCACCGCACCTGGCTTGTAAAAATTATTGAATGAATGAACAAATGGCTGAACGATGGCAAGGACCTAGATAATTAAATAAGAGACTGCACTCCAAGTGAAGGCATAGTTCACAGAAACACTAGTTCAATTATGGAAGATACCATGTTTTTAGAACAAAATTATCTGCTATTAAATAAATAAATCCCTTCTCAGTACTCCGTAGAAAAACACAGCTGTTTCTCACCATTTTGTTCGGATAACAGTATTTTATTCTATTTGGAACTTTTGAAACTAATGAAAAAACTTTTTCATTCTTACCTCAAGGATAAAAAACTACACACTCAATTCAGATGTTATTCATAATTTCCTTATTTTGCCAAGAAAATTTGATTACCTGAGTGCATGGATACAGTAGATACATCTTGGCATGTTCTTTCGATCATAGATATCCGTAGTTTCTGGGTAAAAAATCTAGGGAGAAATAAAAGAAATAGAGTAAGGTATCCATTCACTGTGTTCATTTGACATTCACCAATCATCAATAATACAAATCAAACTATGGACGGTTAGAAAACATCAGTGGCATTCAGTAAATAATTTCATTAGGGTGAATAGACATTTCATCATCAGAACTGCAAGGAATGAAATGCTGTAATACAGAATAAAAAGTACTACTTGGAAAATCTCTATTTGGTCAACCCACTGAATTTCATTAGGTGTGAGAAGGTGATTTACTTATTGCAGACCCAGACACAGGCATATGAAGACCAAGTTCTAGTCCAGTTTAAATCACTGGACTGATCTGAGTATGAGGCTTTCAGAACCACAATGCTCCTAGTTACTATCTACCATGCCTAGATGGAGAAACAACTCAACAATGAACATTTACTAAGTGCTTTAGTTTGTGCAACCTGCTACACTTAGACATTGAAAAAACTATAAAATATTAAAATGTGTTTAATGCTTGGGAGAAATGGGAAGCTACACAGATGAAGTAACTAGAATAGAGCATGTATAAGGGAATTTGGAAGACAAGTACTTTTCCATGGTAGCACTTACCAAGATCAATCATTTGTGTTTATCTGTTTGGCTACTCCAACAGACTATAAGCCACATGAAGGCAGGGCTAGATCTATGTTATTTATTCACTGCCATATCTTTGATATCAAGCCCAGAGCCAGGGTCATGGAGCTCTAAAGTTAGTGAATGACGTAGGATAAGAACAGAATAGATTTAGACTGGGAATAGCTTTGAATTTCAAGACCTATTGTCACAGTCGTGTGGCACCATACAATTCAATCTGTAATTTAGGGAAATAAGGGGTGACAGTGGTTTGGAGAAGCAAAAGACTGAATAATGAGGTGAGAAGAATTTGGATAAGCAATAAAGGCCTATATTAAGACTGTGAAATCATAAACTAAAGAAATGAGTGAATCATGATAGAGAGCAAAAGGCCTTCCAAACAAGAGAAATAGCCAGAATAAATAAAGCAGAAATAATTATGATGTGAGACAGTAAGGCAATATACCCTATTGTTTTTTAAAATCTACAGAATACATTCTAGAAAATAACAGAAAAATAAGGTTGGATAGGTAGGATAAAATCAGATGATTATGAGCAACTTAAAGTCAGACAAGTCTGAACTTGATAAGCAGGACATAAAGTGGCAGCCTAGCTTTGGAGCTAAGGATAAAAATAGAGCCCTGGGGAGATCTGACTGGAGACAGGACGTAGCGTATGTTGAATAATGGGAGACTGGAGCTGGGGAGGTAGGCTGGGAGGCTGTTGTTAACAGTGGATGGATAAAAGAGGTATTTCAAATAAATGGAGTAGCGGGAATGGCCACATTTAGAAGTTCAAAGTATCTCCAAGGTTTTGAGACTGGATGACTGGGAAAATGATGACATGGTACCATTTATTATAGAGGAAGGGAAGTTCAGTTGGGGGAAAGGTAGATTTAGTTTTAGATATGAAAAATTCTAGGTGACAGGAAGCTATCCAAGGAGAAATATCCAGCAGCCAACTGAAGATACTATGTTTATCTTATGTCAGCAAGTCTTGAGAATAAAGGAAACTATGAAAATGGGAAAATGTATCTAACAAGGATTGCGTCTTAAAGAATGTCCATCACTAGAACACGGAAGGTAGAATAATTAAAGAAAACAGGACGAGTTGAGCAGATTAAAAACAATTTTAAAAATCAAACTAAGAAATATCTCAGGGAAAAGGCAGCCAACAGTACCAATTATAATGAAGAGTCAAAAAGGATAAGAACCAAAAAATTACTGCATTAAGTTTCTATAACAGGCCAGCATGTACCACATAAAGAGATTAGAAAAGACATCCCGATAAACACCATATATGTACTGTCAATTACGTATTACACATTATATTAAGGACAACAATACATTTTTAGGTTATCTTTAGTTCTTATTACTCAGAAGTCTTCTGGGCCTAAATGTAGGGTGGACAATTCAAGGTTTACAGCCATGATTATCAAGTTGTCCCTGAAAGCCTTTAATACATTCTATATTTGTTCCCATTGTAGTCCAGGACAATATACTACTGTTAGTAAACCAAAAAAGGTAATAAAATTACATCATTAAAAAAGCATCTCATAGTAACAATACTACTAGCAATAGAAAATATTAACAAAGCTCTTAGTACTATTCAAATGAGGTTAAATTGTCATTGCCCACTGGCAATATACTATATAAAAAACAGGTGCACAGTTTAATATTTTACACTATATATAGTACAGTATTTTATACTATATTTTTAAAAAAAACAGGGAAAGGAAGTTACAGGTGCACAGACAGGCCACATAAATATAAGAACTTGACGTACTGCATTTCCTAACACTTGTGGGGCCTAATTCTCAAACATACCAGTGGCAAGGAAGAGAACTTCAGCACTTTCTCTGGAAAAAAGCTAGTCTTCTGCAAAGACTCGGCTCTGATTTAACTCAATTCGACAGGTATGTATGCAACAATACATATCTGTAGTATATTATATATATCCATATACTATATATACACAACATATAATTATATATTGTAATAATATATATTAATATACATTATTAAAATATACTATATATAATATATAATTGTATATAACAATATATTGTATATGTAATATATATTTATACAATATACATGTGTGTATACAATATATATTGCACAAAATACAAAATACAAAATGGTTTTAGCCACCTTCTGATACTCTACATCTCACTTCTTAAAAATAAATTTTCCTTTGGTTACAAAAATTTGAACTCTACAGGAAAGTATAAGGAAAATAAAAACCACCCTTAATCCCATCACACAGAAATGAAAACTGTTTTATCTCCTTACAAGTTTTTCCCAAGAACACTCACTTTATTTTCAGACAAAAATAGTGATCTGATCTTAGCTAGAACACAAACTCTTATAACCTTCAACTGTTTTTCCCCACTTAATACATCAAAGGCCCTTTATTTGGGTTGATATCCTTTTTAATGGCACTAGTATTTGGCTGTAACACAATTAATACCCCTTGTGAAGAAACATGTACTTTGCTATCAATTTTTTCTATCATAGTCAATGCTAAAAAATCCTTATATATACATGTTTTTGGTGCTTTCTGATTATTTATTTGGGATAATTTCCGAGAAGCAGAATTCTTAGGTCAAAGGATATAAATAGAAAGAAAAAAAACAGAGAACAAAAGAAAGAACGAAATCAATCAATCCATTCATGTCTCTAAGAGTGACAATACAGTGTGGCAATTATAGATTCAGGCAGGAGTGGGATGACAATTTCACTGAAAGCAACACTAAATAAACTCCTGAGCAAAACACCCAGAAGATGTACACTCCAATCAAAACTGCAGCCATGACCAAAAACAGACACAGGAAGTAACGTCATCACCTCTACAATTTAAAATATAAAACGACCCTTCATACTCCCTACAGATTTCTAAAACATTTCCTTATATTTCCAAAGGTCAAATTTTAATGCTAACAACTTTGTGAATAAATAAAAACCACTGATTTGGTATTCTTTAAAACGGTGAATCTCACAGCATGTGAATTCTATCCAAGGAAAAATAGTAAAATGTATGTCTACAATTTGATGTAGTAAAAGTAGATGTCATCACAGGGAATTTCTCTAGGGTAAGGTGAAACAGGTATGAGGATTACAAAAGAAAAAGAACAAAACTATTTCCTAAGTCAAAAAGAAAGACACCTTTCAGTATTTAAAAAAACACCAAAGATTCTGAGAATAATTTTACAGGTAGAATGAGAACAGGTTGTTTGGGGGTTATGCCAAAACAGCTGGAACAAAGCCTAAACTATTATCTCAGGTAAGTTACCTTAGGCAATCCAATCTCATCCATGGCATTCAACCACTGAATCACATTATCAGTGTGTCTAAAGTGGAGGCCAGTCGCCTAGAAGAAAAAAAAAAAATTAGGTTCTGTTGGCTGTATTGAAGCAAATATTAAATAAAAGCTCTCTTCGCAAAAGTTTCCTCATGAGATTTGACAAATTCTCCTTAATTTTGAGGTCATTATGCTCACATTCCAATACCAAAAAAGCCAAATCCACATCTCAGTTCCTCTCACTTAGGAACCACCTGGAGAGCCTTCCTGTGTATAGCGTGCTCAACAGAACATGTGGTCTTTGGAGTTAAATTATCTTGGATTCAATTACTGGCTTAGTAATCTACCGGTGACACTGGACAAGCCACTTCATCCTTTAGGGACAGAGTTTTACCATCTAGAACAACTGCTTTGTATGTATAAAGACTAAGTGAGATAATGCACATAAACCAATTACGTTAGTATGGTATCTGAACACATAGAAGATATTCACAAAATGCTGTATAAAAATACCACGCTGGGACAGTGGCTCATTCCTGTAATTCCAGCACTTTGGGAGGCCAAGGTGGACGGATCACCTCAGGTCAGGAGTTTGAGATCAGCCTGGCCAACATGGTGAAACCCCATCTCTACTAAAAATACAAAAATTAGCTGGGTGTGGTGGCGCATGCCTGTAATCCCAGCTACTTGGGAGGCTGAGGCAGGAGAATCGCTTGAGCCTGGGAGGCAGAGGTTGCAGTGAGAGCCAAGATGGCGCCACTGCACTCCAGCCTCAGCAACAGAATGAGACTCCATTTCAGAAAAAATCAATCAGGGCTTTCATTCTCTCTCTATATATAGATATCCCCTCTAGCCTTCAATGTCTGCTTTTTTTTGAAACAGGGCTCCACTCTGTTGCCCAGTCTGCAGTGTGGTGGCACAATCAGCTCACTGGCACAATCGGCTCACTGCAGCCTTACCTCCTGGGCTCAAGTGATCTTCTCACCTTTGCCTCCTGAGTAGCTGGGACTACAGGTGCATGTCACCATGTCCATCTAATTTTTTTTCTATTTTTTGTAGAGCAGAGGTCTCACTTTGTTGCCCAGGCTGATCTCGAACTGCCAGACTCAAGTGAGGGCTCCCACCTCAGCCTCCCGAAGTGCTGGGATTACAGGCACAAGCCACTGCACCCAGCCATTTTTCTTAAATTGTTGCTGCAAAGTCTCCACTCTCCTTTTACACTATCTTCCCATTCTGCCTATAGAATAGCTCCAGAGTTGTCTTCAGAATAACTGTGTATTCAAAACTGAGCACAGGGCTGGGCACAGTGGCTCGCTCATACTTGTAATCCTAGCACTTTGAGAGGCCAAGGTGGGAGGATAATTTAAGCCCAGGAGTTGGAGACCAGCCTGGGCAACATAGTGAGACCCCCATCTCTACACTAAAATTTGTGTAAATTAGCCTGGTGTAGTAGCATGCTCCCACAGTCCCAACTACTAGGGAGGCTGAGGTGGGAGGATTGCTTGAGCCCAAGGGAGGTCAAGGCTGCAGTGAGCCATGATGGCATTACTGCACTCTAGCCTGGGTGACACGGCAAGACCCTGTCTCAAAACAAAAACCAATCAACCAACAACAAAAAAACCCACTGAACATATAAGTCTTTTTGACCAAGAAAAGTTTCTGTTTATGATGTTAATTTTGGCTGAGTACCTATACTTTCCCTTGTTTTCCCTTGAATTTAAACATAAAACATAAAAAATCTCTTTGACATTGCAGCCTTACTCATTCTGAGTTTGGGCTCAATTATTACAGCTGCCCACCCTTACATTTGGTCTTGGTAATGCAATTCTCCACTATCTTTCATAGTCATCCTTTTTCAAATAAGAGTCCACAGGTAAGCTCCCTACAGAGGCTCTGTAGACAATAAAATTTGGTCCTTGTCAACATCCCCATTTTTTTGGGGGGGGCAGTAGGGGAGACAGAGTCTTGCTCTGTTGCCCAGGCTGGAGTGCAGTGGCATCTCAGCTCACCGTAACCTCCGCCTCCTGAGTTCAAGTGATTCTCCTGCCTCAGCCTCCTGAGTGGCTGGGATTGCAGATGTGCGCCACCAAGCCCGGCTAATTTTTATATTTTTAGTAGAGATGGGGTTTCACCAAGTTGGCCGGGTTTATCCTGAACTCCTGACCTCAAGTGTTCAGCCTGCCCCAGCCTCCCAAAGTGCTGGGATTACAGGCATGAACCACTGGGCCCGGCCCAACATCCCAACTTAATTAAGCAGTCGTCTTTTTTATAGCACCTTGAGACACAGGAATCAAACCCTCTCACTTATCTCAATTTTCTGAAATTGAATCACTTTCCCATTGTACTTTGAACTCCAGTATCACAGGGTGATGTTTTTTCATGAAGTTACTTTTGCATTCAATTTGCCAACACATCTCAGCGCTTAAAATTCATTTCTTTTTTTTTTTTAAGGAGACAGGCGGGAGTACAGTGGCGCAATATTAACTCCCTACAGCCTCAACCTCCTAGGCTCAAGCAATCCTCTTGCCTCAGTCTCCCAAGTAGACAGGACTACAGCATGTGCCACCATGTCTGGCTAATTTTATTTTATTTTTTTTGTAAGACAGGGTCTCATTATATTGCCCAGGGTAGTCTCAAACTCCTGGTCTTCAGAGATCCTACCACCCTGGCCTTCTAAGTACTGAGATTACAGGTGAGAATCGGTGTGCCCAGCCTAAAACTAGGTTTTTTTTTTTTTTAGACGGAGTCTTGCTTTGTTGCCCAGGCTGGAGTGCAGTGGCATGATCTTGGCTCACTGCAACCTCCGCTTCCCGGGTTCAAATGATTCTCCTGCCTCAGCCTCCTGAGTAGCTGAGATTACAGGCATGCACCACCACGCCCGGCTACTTTTTATATTTTTAGTAGAGACGGGGTTTTGCCATGTTGGTCAGGCTGGTCTCAAACTCCTGACATTGTGATCCGCCTGCCTCGGCCTCCCAAAGTGCTGGGATTACAGGCGTGAGCCACCGCGCCCGGCCCCAAAACTAGATTTAAAGTAGTAATTCTCCTAGTTACTTCTTCTACCTTCTAAAGAATTAAAAAATTCATCTACAACTAGGAAAATTTCTAGATATACAACATCATAAGAATTCTACCAGAAACACAGACAGCTAAAGTTATTTTCCTAGTACACATATTTTTTGTGGGGGGACGGGGTGGGGGAAGGTGGGTTTTCCAGATAAATTCTAAAAGAGATGTAATACTATTTTCCTAGTACATATTGTTTTTGCACAAATTTCTCCATTCTGCCAGGCATTTTAAAGGCTATATTTTGTTGAAACAAACATACCTTACACATACTTCTCAATAACTCTTACACAAAATAAAACATGCTAACTTTCCCAAGTTGACAGAAATCTAAGCACTAAACAAGGAAGGACTCACCTTGTATCTGGTCTGTTCTCGATCATAGATTTTTTTCAGGGACACTACTTTCGGAGAGAAGAAGTTCCCCAGTTTGGCAAGGTAGACCCCATTCCTAAGCCCCTCCTCCAGTTCTGTGGTGGGAGGCAAATCTTCCCCTAGGCATGCTTCCATCCACCTGCACAAAAGGAGAGAGGATGCAAAAAAAGAAAGGGAAGGTCAGAACTTTTCCTTAGAGATTTTAAGCTTAATTTCCATTCTCCCTGGAGAAGCTTAAACTGAACATAATAGCACTCTTTTACAATCAGTTCCACACACATCCTTACTCTGCTTGGCCCAGTCAGATCTCAGAAGCGGGGAACTTAGGAAAATTCCTGAGCATGAATGCCACTTTCTTCTCTACCCTGCTTTCCTTTGCTGCAGCAACACAGCTAGCTGGGCTCCCCAGATCCTGACTGCTCCATGAAACTTCAGACCCTTTCCCTCAGTCCTTAGGTTGCTCTTTAACAAATCTTAAGAAAAGCCATTTGTAACTGAAGCCACCATTTCAACTGTTCAGAAGCTTACATTTGTTGCTGACATTCTCTTCTAGTTTCAGAACTCAGAATCCACAGTGAATTTCTAGGTCCAAGTTTTAACGATGTTTGGGGGTTATCAAAACAGAATCAATTATTTCAGCTAAAATATTAAAAGAAACTCCTATAGAAGCAGTAAATAATGAATTCTTAGATTTTTGGAGTCAGGGAGAAGGTTGCGAAAAGGATAGGAAAAGAAAACTATTTTCCAAGAAGAATAAAACAAAGAAAAAAAGAAAACTGTATTTTCCCCTTCAAATACCTCTTAGGAAATTTCAGGAAAGCCTAAGACAAAACAAAGTTTAGTTACATGTATTTTCTACCAACAGAAACATAGGTAACTAAAAATCATTTATGGCAATGGTTTTCTTTTCTTTTCTTCCTTTTTCTTTTGAGACAAAGTCTCACTCTATTGCCCAGGCTGGAGTGCAGTGGTGTGATCTCAGCTTACTGCAACCTCCACCTCCCGGGTTCAAGCAATTCTCCCGCCTCAGCCTCCTGAGTAGCTGGGACTCCAGGCGTGCACCACTATGCCCAGCTAATTTTTGTATTTTTAGTAGAGACGGGGTTTCGTCATATTCGCTCAAACTCCTGACCTCAAGTGATCTGCCCATCTTAGCCTCCCAAAGTGCTGGGATTACAGGCGTGAGCCACTGGACCCAGACCATGGCAACAGTTTTCAACCACTGAGCCACAGAATCCTGTGAATATCTAAGGAAAGCTATAGACCCTTCCCGCAGAAAAATATACATATACTTAAATTTTACATATAATTTCAGAGACTTCATTGACTCTAGGAACCCCAGATTTAAAACTCCTAATTTAAAATTATTCCACTCAATTTTTTTTTTTTTTAGATGGAGTCTCGCTCTGTTGCCCAGGCTGGAGTGCAATGGCACAATCTCAGCTCACTGCAACCTTTGCCTCCCGGGTTCAAGCAATTCTCCTGCCTCAGACTCCCGAGTAGCTGGGATTACAGGCCTGTGCCACCATACCCGGCTAATTTTTTGGTATTTTTAGTAGAGATGGGGTTTCACCATATTAGTCAGGCTGGTCTTGAACTCCTGACCTCAGGTGATCCACCCGCCTCGACCTCCCAAAGTGCTGGGATTACAGGTGTAAGCCACCGTTCCCAGCTCAATCTTGCTTTTAAATCTACTCTACCTTTAAATCAGCCAGCGTACTCTCTAACTTATGAAACCTGATGGGTATATGAATGGGCCAGATAATTTTCTGGTTGTTTCCTATACTTGATAAGCTTCTCTGCTGTCTTTTCTTTCTTTCAAATAGTAGAACTTAAATTGTCAGAAAGGGGAAAAATGAAACAAATGAGTTTTCCAGAAGAGTTGTCATAATAATTAAATTAGATACCAATTTGAAATGGCTACAAAAATCTAAACTATACCTCTATTGAGACTAAAGACCCAAAGGGCAATGTGGAAAAGAATGGCAGTTGTCGGTATGGAAAATAGTGTAGTTCAGGGACTCATCTCATCTTTTTACCGCTAAAAAAGATGCTGATAAAATCATTCTGGCAAACAACTACTGGCAACTCCAGCTCTCAGGGGACAATCTAACTTGGGTTCTCATTAACAGGGAAAACTTAACCACCTCAGCCTAAGCCAAAAATGGCCCTCAAGCACGTAACAGTACCAAAAAAAAAAAAAAAAAAGTTATTTTTCTTTTTAAAATGAAGTAAACACACAGGGAAACTATGGATAAAGAGCACAGTAGATACTTTTGCCTTGAATCAGAGCCAGTTACCAGAGGTATTTAGGTTTTCCTCTTTTCTGAGATTTCTAGACTAAAATAAAAATAAAAGGAGAGGCAGAGCTTGCAGTGAGCTGAGATCGCGCCACTGCACTCCAGCCTGGGGGACAGAGCAAGACTCCGTCTCAAAAAAAAAAAAAGGAGAGCCCATGGTAACATCTCCCACCATTCTTTATATTTCCTTTCCCTAGTCCAACTGCTATAAAACAGTCCTGACTTAGATGTTTCCTATAGCTGGGTAGAATACTCTTCGTGTAACACAGCAGTCAGGTCAGAGAAGAAAGGCCAACTGTGATTTGGTGAAAGCGATTAAGTAGAAAGAATGAGCTAGAATAAATAGGGAGGCAAAATACAGTATTTCTAAACAACTGCTCAAACCTGAAGCTGCCCTCCAAGTCACCACACGTGTGGCTTGCCCGCCAATCTGAGCTATTTCACAATGGAGTATCACCTGGTTTGTTTATAAAATAAATCAAGACTAGGTAGGACGCGGTGGCTCACACCTGTAATCCCAGCAATTTGGGAGGCCAAGGCAGGCCGATCACTTGAGGTCAGGAGTTCAAGACCAACCTGGACAACATGGCGAAACCCCATCTCTACTAAAAACACAAAAATTAGCCAGCGTGGTGGTGTGCACCTATAGTCTCAGATACTTGGGAGGCTAAGACAGGAGGATCACTTTTAACCTGGGAGGTAGAAGCTGCAGTGAGTTGAGATGGTGGCACTGCACTCTAGCTGGGGTGACAAAGTGAAATCCTGTCACAAACAAACGAACAAATTAGGACCAAACTACTTTGAACAGTAAAGTGCCATCTTACTATAATTTTTAATGTTAGCAGAAGTTTAGATTCTACTCAAATTCCAAGATGACACAACAAACACTTCTTTCAGTCTTTCTCTACAGCTCACATGAGATTTCCCCTTCTTCCACTAAATCACAGAATCAGAAAATGTGAGAGCCAGGAAGCAAATGCACTTCTAGGGAAAATCCCTTTGTTTTCAATGTAATATATATCTAAAAATGGCCAGGCACAGTAGCTCACGCCTGTAATCCCAGCACTTTGGGAGGCCAAGACAGGAGGACTGCTTGAGCCCAAGAGTTCAGGACCAGCCTGGCAACACAGCCAGACCCTGTCTCTACAAAAAATTTTAAAATTAGCCAGGCGTGGTGGCACATGCCTGTACTGTAGTCCCAGCTACCTGAGAGGCTGAGGCAGGAGGACTGTTTGAGCCCAGGAAGTCAACGCTGCAGTGAGTTATGATCATGCCACCATACTCCAACCTGGGCAACAGAACAAAACTCTGTCTCAAAAATTATATATATAGATATATATGAAACAATTAAACATTTCTGAAAATTTTATGAATATTTTCCATATTATTTAGTTTCTGAAGACTTTAAGTTTACATAAAAATTTAACCAAGTCCTTAATCAGTCACCTATGTTATTATGTCATTTCTAAATGTTTTTAACCATTAAATAAAGTGCAAGGAATATCTTTGTGCACAGTGTTCTTCTTTATTTAGAATTAATTCCTCAGGAAAGGTCCTTAGAAGTACAACTCCAAAATTAAAAATATAAACATTGAAAAAGAATCTAACTGCCCATAAGCCTGCTCAGAGGCTAATAATGTATTTGCACTTCCCCCCATTTACAAATAAGAATGAGGCTGATCCAAGGTCATCCAATAGCTAGCGGCAAAGACGGAATAACAAGACTAACTGCTAGATTTATAATCCTCCTCACAATATCACTGTTGCTCTCACTACACCACCTGAAAAACCAAAAGGGGCTGAGCTCAAAGGCTGTCCAAATAGGGAAAAATCTCAGAACTACCATGAAGGAAAAAGACTGGTTTATCTCCACATTCTGCCTACTTAATAATTAAAGGTATTTTAGTTTAACTAAATCCACCACTGATTCTCAACTTAGACACAAAACTTTTCTTATTAAACTTAAACATTTAGAACTGGTTAAGTTTGGCAGGGTGCAGTGGTTCTCACCTGTAATCCCAGCACTTTGGGAGGCCAACACGGGTGGATCACTTGAGGTCAGGAGTTGGAGAACAACCTGGCCAACATGGTGAAACCCCATCTCTACAAAAAATACAAAAATTAGCCAGGTATGGTGGAGTATGCCTGTAAACCCAGCTACTACTTGGAAAGCTGAGGCATGAGCTGAGATCACATCACTGCACTCCAGCCTGGGCAACAGCAGAGCAAGTCTCTGTCTTAAAAAAACCAACCAACCTGGCTGAATTCATTCTCCTACTGAATACTGTGTTCCAAGTATGGTCTGACCAGCCTGAAATGAAACAGGACTATCACCTTCTTCATTATGACACTCCCTAACCACAAAGCCTCTGCTTAAATTATTTTATTACACTTTTTCAATCAACAGAAACTCCTTTTTATCCCAAATATAGAGCTGCTAAACCATATCTCCAGGTTTTTTTTTTTTTTTTTTTTTTTTTTTTTAATGGAGTCTGGCTCTGTCACCCAGGCTGAAGTGCAGGGGCATGATCTCAGCTCACTGCAACCTCCATCTCCCAGGTTCAAGCAATTCTCCTGCCTCAGCCTCCCAAGGCTGGGATTACAGGCCTGTGCCACCACACTTGGCTAATTTTTATATTTTTAGTAGAGATGGGGTTTCACCATGTTGGCCAGGTTGGTCCTGAACTCCTGACCTCAGGTGATCCACCCGCCTCGGCCTCCCAAAGTGCTGGGATTACAGGCATGAGCCACCACGCCCAGCCTCTAGCTCTTTTATAATTTAGCTTTATGAAGACTTTTTTAAAATTTTTTTATTTGAGATGGAGTCTCACTTTGTTGCCCAAGCTAGCGTGCAATGGCATGATCTCAGCTCACTGCAACCTCCGCCTCCCGGGTTCAAGCAATTCTCCTGTCTCCAGGGTAGCCGGGATTACAGGTGCCCATAAGCACGCCCAACTAGTTTTTGTATTCTTAGTAGAGACGGGGTTTCACCATGTTAGCCAGGCTGGCCTTGAGCTCCTGACCTCAAGTGATCCGCCCAAGTGCTGGGATTATAGGCGTGAGACACGCCTGGCCTATAAATACATTTAAAAATAAAACTATGGCTGAGGTGAGAGGGTTGCCTGAGCCTTTGAGTGTGAGGATGCAGTGAGCAGTGATCATACCACTGCATTCCCAGTCTGGGCGACAGACTGAAACTCTTGTCTCAAAATCTATCAATCTATGCACAAAAGAAAATTACTGGCCAACACAACTTTTTACCGATTCTCATGTTTAACCCTGTCCTAGCAATAACCATAGAATCTCAAGGCTGGAAGGCTCATTAAAGATCTTTTAGGCCATCTCAATTCCTCCACTCCCCTCACATGTTCTACTCCATCCCCAATTTGATACCTTAATGTTCCCAAAACATCTCAGCCAAATCAGGAAGCAGGCTGAACCTGAATACTGACCGAGAATTGAACATTCAAGGTAACCTGGTTCATTTCTGGATTCCAGTAGTCAGAAAGTTTTTGTTAAGCCAGCATCAATTCTCTCCTGGCACCCTAAGCTGCCTCCTGGAGCAAGAGAATGTAAAAATAAAAGCATAATGTGAGTAGCACTGGCCATGGACTTGGAAAGATCTGGTTCTATGTCCTGTCTCTGGCACTTACCAAGAAAGACAGCAAGCCACTTAACCAGTTCTTTCATTTGTTAAAAAAGGCTAATAGTATCTTCCAAAGTTTGTCACTGAGGATTAAATAAGATTGCAAGTGAAATATAGAGCTAGCACAGTGCTTGGCTGGGTATTGAAAAAAATATTTGTGCCTTTCATCCTATCCCCTCATGATGAGTCACATGCTGACAATTCCATCAGTAAAATGATTCCAGCTCCTTCAAGCACTAGTCATAAAAACAGAATAATAATAGCACCCACCCACAGAATGTTTATGAGGATTAAAGAGATGATAGTACATATAAAATACTAAGAACAGTGCCTGGCACAGAGTAAGTACTCAAAACGTTACCAGGTATTATATTAGCAGTATTAGACATCATCTCTGCCCCGTCACGTCTTTTGCGCATCTCTGAACGTTCACCAACTGAATTCTGTGTTCCAGGTATGGTATGACCAGCCTGAAATGGAACAGGACTATCATCTTCTTCATTCTGACACTCCATAACCACAAAGCCTCAGATTAAATTATTTTATTATGCTTTTTCAATCAACAGAGACTCGTTTTTTCCCCAAATATAGAGCTGCTAAACTTTATCTCTACAATTCCATATTTAAATCATTATTTGCACTCATATCCATGACATATCTTCATGATAAGAGTAAGCCAACTGTCCCTAGTGTCAGAATCTCTTGGTTCCTAATTCCACCACCCAAAATATTCTCTTCCAGCTTCACATCACATCATCCACAAATACTAATGGGCTTTAAAGAATGAACAGGAGTTTACCAAATAGCCAAGGCAGAGAAGGCCTCCAAATAGTAGAAACACCATGTACAAAGGCAGGGAGGCACAAGAAAACAACATGTGTCACAGAGTAGCTCAGCACCAGCACTACTGGAAGGTAAAGGCAAGGGGACAACTGGAGGAGACGATGACAAAGTCAGCAGGCTGGATCATACAAGGCCTTATTTGTCACGCTTAGAAACCTTTACTGCATCCTAGTCTTGGGGGACACTTAAGGGTGGCCTGATCAGATCTGTTTCAGAAAATCACTTTGGCAACAATGTGGGGTTGTTTAAATTTTCTTCAATAGCAAACAAGTACAAATGTTTTAACAAATAAGCAACTTTTTAGACAAAGTTTGGAGAATATCATACCAAGTGGTGTGACATCAGCAGGTGTACATGTGATCAGAACTCGACCAAAACCACAAGTAGAGTTCAGCAACAACAGTCTTATATTTTTTATATTTTTCATGAGAGGTGTAACAAGCAGACAGCAGGGTTCTTAATCTCTCCTCTCACATGGGATATTAAATATAAATATTCAATATTTTCTCTTCAAGTTTAACCCCAGAACTGCATTAGCAAATCTCACTCAAATGCAAAATTTTTGATCTGAAACACAACTACTAAACAGGAAAGAAGTAACATAAAATGACTCATTTTCAATATAAATGACACTTAAAAAATAATCTTCACACCATGTGGCAGACATGAAGCCAAATACTTTACAAGATTATCTCAATCTTTGCAACAACCTCTGAAGTATTACTGTAATTATTTTACAGATAAACTGTGGGTTCCAAAAAGTATATTTCAAGATTGTCTGGCAAGTTCTCACTTGAACCCAAGTTGGTGTGATTCTGAAGCCCATACTCTGGTTTTTTTGTTCTTTTTTGAGACAGGGTCTGTGCAGTGGTGTCATCATGGCTCACTGCAGCCTAGACTTCAGATTTCAAGCAATCCTCTGGATCCTCCTACCTAGCCTCTCAAGAAGCTGGCATCACAAGCACATGCCATAACACCAGGCTAATTTTTGCAATTTTTTGTAGAGATAGGGTTTCACCATGTTACCCAGGGTGGTCCAAACTCCTGGGCTCAAGCCATCCGCCTGCCTTACCCTCCCAAAGTGCTGGGATTACAGGTGTGAGCCACCAACCTAGCATTGAAGCTGATACTCTTAATTGCTACAGGGTACTTCCTCCTTCAACAATAATAACAGCTACCACCTACTGAACATTCCCTTACAAATGCTCAAGTTCTGAAATTGGGCTTCCTGAAGTATCTCACACCACAATATATAACCTCATTAACAACCCTTACTTCTATCAAGCGCTAAGGGAGAGGCCTAGTATTACACACTGGTGAAGCTGATACAATTAGTACAAAAATGAATGCTTATACAAAAGGCTATCTTTAATAACATAGTCTTTTTATATTTTTTTTGAGACAGCGTCTTGCTCTGCCACTCAGTCTGGAGTCCAGTGGCCCAATCACGGCTCACTGTGGCCTCAACTTCCTGGGCTCAGTGATCCTCCCACCTCAGCCTCCCAAGTAGCTGGGACCACAGGTGTGTACCATCACACTAGGCTAATTTTTAAAATTATTTGTAGAGACAGCAACTCCCTATGTTGTTCAGGCTGGTCTCGAACTCCTGGGCTCAAGGGATCCTTCCACCTCAGCCTCCCAAAGTGCAAGGGTTATAGGCATGAGCCACTGTGCTCAGCCTACATAGTAATTCTTATATCCTTTCATATTTATTCTATTTTTTAAAGTTTTGTTTTATAAGTATTTTAAGTCAATTCCTCAAAAAACAAAAACAAAAAAAGGTGTCTACTCTGACATTCATGTATTCATTCAGGAAACATTTCGAACTGACTACTCTGTGCGGCACTTATCAGTGGTAGAACGTTGTGCTGAATACCAGTCCCTACCTTCAAGGGAATTACTCTTTGGTAAGAGTTATGCTTAAACAGCTAGCTACAATAGGAGATGACATTTGAACTAGGCTTTGCTCAAATAAATTGTATTTAGAGTTGTGAAAAATGGGAAAACGAGACACGTAACATAAAGGAACGGCATAAACAAAGGACAAAAAAAAAAAAGGCTGAAAACAAATAGCACACTCAGGAAATGGTAAGTCACTGTGGTAGAGAAGTAGGTGGAAAAGTATCTGGATTAGTAATTTAAGCTGCAGGAATGGGAGCCATGGGAGGTTTTCAAGTAGACTTAGAAGGAGAACTTGGACAACAGCATAGACGACAGAATCCAGAGAGAAATATTAGGCAACCATTTCAGTAATCCAGGTGAGTGGTAATACAGTCTTTAACTGGGACAATGGTGGAAACAGAATGATTAACAATTACAAAGGTAGAACTGACCCCATTTGACAATCTGTTAGATGAGGGATGGGGATTAGAAGGGCAGTAGGAAAGATGTGAAATTTCATAGATGACTGAAAAGGCAGAGGGCATGGAGAGTGGGGAAGCAAAGTTAGAGCCAGACCTCACGGTTCATAACTAACATTAAACACCAAATGGATTAGAGAATTTTTTAAAAAAGAAAACATAGTTATATACTCTTGAAATGAGAAAGAAGTTTACAAACAAGACTACAGAAGCAGAAATCAGAAAGGAAAAGATAAATTGGCTAGTATTTAAACTTCTGTAAGGCCATTTTTAAAGAACTAAATAAAACTTTAACAGGAAAGGTTACTGGAGGAAAAAAATCACCACATATAACAAAGAGCTAACAATATTCTATAATCTTTATATGTATATATATTTTAAACACTTGAAATAAAATGACAAACATTTCCCTAGAAAAATATGCTAGAAACACAAATAAAAAAATTCATAAAATATACATATGGCCAGTAATTTATATGAAAATCTCTCAATCTTACTACTAACCCAAGAAATGCAAATTAAAGTAACAATATCACCATCTTCAGTTATCAGACTGGCAAAGATTTTTAAAAATAATTTATTGTTGTCCAGTGTGTGGGGAAACCCCACATTCTGACACACAATTCTAGGAGAAAATCTGGCACCATATACCATCTATAGCAAACCGACAAACATTTCTATAAAAGGAAAAAAGAGAAGGTTTTTTCTTATTTTTAAAAGATGATTTGGTGACTTGTGGCATGGATGACTGCATAAAAGATGATGCCATTAAACAAGACTGGGGACACCCACAAAAGTTGGAGAGGATGAGCAATTCATGGTTGAAACATGTTCAGCTTGAAATGTCAATGGGACATCCAGAGAGTGGCACCCTGCAGGCAGTTGAAAACACAGGTCTCTGGAGGGAGACCTGTTGTTAAAGACCTAAATCTGGAAAATGGCACCACAAGAGTAGATAATCTCACACAGAAAGAGGTTGTGGAGAAAAATTTAAAAGCTGAAGCACTGTGTCTCAGGGAACACCAACATTTAAGAGGTGAAAGAGACAAAGACAGTGTCTGTGATCAAGTTCAGAACCAGGAGAGAATCACACAATGGCAATCAAGGAAGGAAAAAATCAGCAAACTATTAGAGGTTACCAGCTTTCAATGCTGCAAAGAGGCAGGTGGTGAAGAGAAAAGGATGTTGCACACAAGCAAGAAGGTCATCTTTGGCTCCCATAAGGGAAGTCTCAGTGGAGTGGTGACACAGGAGACCGATTAAAATAACTAGAAAAGTAACTAAAGGTAGGAAGGACAGATAGCAGATGTAGGCTTCTTTTTCTAATTTTTAATTTTTGTTTTTAATAGCGGAGACAAGGTTTCACTATGTTGTCCAGGCTGGTATGGAACTCCTGAACTCAAGAGATTCTTGCCTTCCAATCCCCAACTCCCTCCCCGCCCCCTTCTCCACCTCCCAAAGTACTGGGATTACAGGCATGAGTCACTGCACCCAGCCAACTTCTTTTTCTAGAAGTATAAGAAGGGAAGAGGAAAAACTAGGGGGAATGGAGAAGGAGTTAGTCTGAGATGGTGACATGTCCTGGGAAAGTGTCTTTTTTTTTAAATGATTGTGGAAAAAGCATATATTTATAGTCTGCAAGAAAAGAACACGTGAAGGAGGGGCTAAAGATACAGGAATAAGAACAAAAGAAAGTAAGGTTCTGAAGAGCAGAGGCGGCAGCCAGCTACAGAAAGGAATATACCCCGCTTCTTCCCTGAGAAAAGAGGGAAGGAAATAAGAACAACCAAGAATGACATGTTATCCAGCCAACTTCTCTGAGCTTCCGTTTTCCATATATAAAGCAGGATTAGCAACACATCAAACTTCATAAGGTTGTTGTGAGGAGTAAATGAAATGATACATACCAAATACTAGTGAGGAGAGCAAAGATCACCTGGAGTCCACTAAGGAGACCATCCAGAGGCAAAACTTCTTATCTGAGGAATTTAGAAGTAATCAGACTTCCCTATTATCTAAAATCAACACCTGGTTCTAGCCCTCTTTCAACTTAAAATGTGTAAGTAACTAGAATTTCTATACATCTCTGGAATGCCATGCCGAAACTCACTGTGCAACCCTTGCTGACATTACGTCTAAAAATGTAATCATTTATCATGACCTAATGTGGCTAATATGGTCCAAATTACCCTTAAGCTCCTGCTTTAAGTTCCATAAATACCCTAAGGAAAAATCCACCCTGAGCTCAGTTCTCTCTTGCTGAGGCATTCTTCTGCAGAGTTCCTTCTTTCTAATAAAACTTTCCTTTTTCAAACCTATACTGTTATCAGTAAATTCTTCCTATCAACCTGCAAGTTGACTGCTTTCCAATGCCAGGGCTCTGATACCTCACCCAGCAACTAGTAGTAGGCTCTAAATAATGATAGCTATGTATATGTGTATGTATACATGAGTGTGGGGGGTGAAACGGTTAGATCCACAGAAATAAACCTACTAATGGAGTCTGACACTTCATGATTTATGTAATACCTAACTTGTCTTACTGATAACATTTTTCAAAGGGAGTATATACTTGGCCCTACCCACTCTACACTCAGCAAGACAAAGAAATAACTATACTGAGAACTCTACTGTGGTAAACCTTAAAACAAGCCCAGACTAAAAGCATATGTAGAAAAGAATATGGGTGGAAATCTGAATTAGGGGTCTGTGGAGAGGAAACCAGTTGAACAAGTTCTGCAGAGCACATGACTTCAGTGGTTTCCCAGCTCTGTGCAATACAGAAGGGGAACATACCAATGCAGGAACTGACTACTTCAAGCCATTGAGATTCAGTTCCTCCAGGAACAGCTCCTCTGGTACCACACCCATCTTGCACAGCAAATATCACCAAATGCCAGGGTTACTCTATGTTAAAAACCTCCCAAATTTGGCTTTCTCTACAATTAGGATTCTACTAAACCACTAACACTTCTGAGCACCACCTAGGCACTGGAAACAGCCTAGAAATTTCCATATGGTAATGGTAAATCTAAGTATTGAGAGAAAGGAATGCAGAGTATTCCATAAAGCATTCTTCACCATACGCAGAGAGAAGGGAATCAGGATGACTTCCCAGAGAAAATGGTATTGATTTTATAGGTCTTGAAAGACTTGCGGTGTGTGCTGATAAGGGAGAATACATCAGGCCAAGGGCAGAGAATGTGCAGACCCTTGGAAGGATTTACACAGGAATTAATAAGATTTAATTCAAAAGACCATTCTGAGCAGTTGTAGATTAGGAGAAGGGGCTAGAGAGAAGTGAGGAGACACTAGAGAAAGTGTTGCAGTAATCCAGCCAAGAAACAAAAAAGGCTTGTTTTCCAAACCATAAAGGAAAATGAGAAATCTTGGTAGTATTCGTTTCAAAGGAAACTTGAGTATAAATTAGGCCAATCTGAAAAGCTATAGGAATAAGTGAAAAACAGGGAAATGTTTTTGCTTCAAGTTACATATTTAACTTCTGTGTGTATTTATATCTAATACAGACCCCTGAGCAAATCACTTCATTCTTAGCATAATCAGACAGAGGAGGTCAAGTCGACTTGTCAAAATTACATGTCAAATTGTTTTATTTCAATAGGGTCCCTGGTCTTATTGGAGCAATGGAAACTAGATCATAGTGAGGGGTTGCACAACTCAGTAAATTTACTAAATATTATTGAATTGCACATTAAAAACAGGTGGATTTTGTGGGATGTGTATTAAACTCCAATAAAGTTTTTTGTTTGTTTGTTTAAGTCTGGGCTAATAGATTAACTACCTACTCCTTGATCAAGTCTTCAGATCTAGAGTCTGGTGAAACTGTCTATCTACTCATCCATCCCTAGTTTACCACTTATCATAGAGCATGAAAAACTTTTTAATCTTGAAATGAAATGAAATTCCAAAACTGAGTTAAATCTAGAAGATAGCTAAGTCTCAGAAGCTACAGCCTAATCATTACTAACCTGTGAGCAGCTCTTAAGAAAAAAACAGGTAAGAGTCCTCTACAAAGTAGAAGACAGATACCTATTTCTTTATAAAAGCAATCCTCTGCTAGAGCCATATTATGTCAAAACTTTAATTTTCACATCTATTATTTAGTAAGAAAATAATAATGGGGGTTAACTATGATACACATTAAGAACATAGTACTGCCAGGTGAGGTGGCTCACGCCTATAATCCCAGCACTTTGGGAGGCTGAGGCAAGGAGGATCATCTGAGCCTGGGGGCCTTCAGGCTGCAGCGAGCCGAGATCACACCACTGCATTCCAGCCTGGGTAACAGAGTGAAACCTGTGAGAAGAAGGGGAAGGGAGGGAAGGGGAGGGGAGGGAAGGGAAGGGGAAGGGAAGGGAGGGGAGGGGAGGGAGTACTTGCCTTCTAAGGCTAACAATGCATTAGGGAAGAGAAAAGTTACAATAAAGATACATGAGAGAGGAACATCTAACTTAGACCTGGGGTAAGGAAGGATGGCCAAGTGAGTTTCCCAGAGGAACGCTAACTGATTTTCTTAGATAGGCAATATATTTTTTATACAGGTCAATACTTCAATACACAGTTCGAAATTCAGAAAGTATAAAAAAGATACCCAATTAAAAGGAAGAAAACTCCATGAAGTGGACAGGCAAGAGTGACATATGCTGCAGAGATTGAGTACTAGAAAAATTGCCATGGGACACAGCAATTAGGTCATTGGTGATATGAGCAAGAGAAATTTCAACGGGGAAAAGGAAGGCACAGGAATTACATCCAAATGAGTTAAGATAAGGAAGTGAATATAGGGGCAGGGCACAGTAGCTTACACTTGTAATCCCAGAACTTTGGTAAACCAAGGTGAAGGGATAACTTGAGCTCATGAGGTCCAGGCCAGGCTGGGCAACCTGGTGAAACCCGTTTCTACAAAAAATGTAAAAATTAAGGCCTGGCACAGTGGCTCACGTCTGTAATCCCAGCACTTTGGGAGGCCAAGGCAGGTGAATCATTTGAGGTGAATCATTGAGATCAGCCTGGCCAACATGGTAAGACCCCATCTCTACTAAAAATACAATGAGCCAAGATCGTGCCACTCACTGCACTCCAGCCTGAGTGACAGAGCCAGACCTTATCTCAAAAAAAAAAAAAAAAAAAAAAAAAGGTGAATATAGGAAATTTTCCTTGAAAGAACAAAGAGGGGACAACAATCAGAGTGTCTAGGATTAAGGAAGTGTATCTTGAACAGGTGAGGATGTTCATGTGCTAAAGAGAAAGAACCAGCAGGAAAAAAAGTGCAAGTTATAGTTGGGAAAATCATATTGGAGTAAGAACCCTAGAAGACAAGAAGGTAGGACAGGATCTAGATCTAGATCACAGATAGAAGGTTAAGTGTTAGGAGAAAAAATATGTTTTTCCCACTGCTACAGGGAAGGAGGTCAAGATGGCATGTTAAGCCAACGTGGTGGCATGCACCTGCAGTCCCAGCTACTCACAAGGTTGAGGTCTGGGGATGGCTGGAGCCCAAGAGTTCCAGGCTGCCATGAGCTATGATTGCGCCACTGCATTCCAAACAGGGCAAGAAAGCAAGATCCTTTCTCTAAAAAATAATTAATTTTTTAAGAGACCATGTTAAATGAGATGGGGTAAATTTGTTAGGGCCAAAACGTGAAGAAGTTTTGAGAGAAAATAGATGTCATCAAGCCATGATGCAGGAAGGTAGAGACAGGGATGCCAACAAAGAATAAAAGGTTTAGTATAACTTTTAGGTGATCAGCCCCACCCATCTCTGCCAATTCAAATGTTACCTTCAAAAGTCACCTCTCCTCCACAAACCTTTCATGACCTACCATCAGAAATAATCTCTTCTCGTTCCAAACTTCTTCTAAATTTTCTTATGGCACTTTATATCTCTTTATCGCCTAATAGTTATTTATGTACATAAGGGTGGAATCCTTTTCTAATTTATCTTTGAATAAATTAGAAAGACTCTACTGAAAGACACACACTGTTCTTTCTCTCTTGCTTAGGGACCATATTACTCCTGGTCTCAATTATAACCAAATAATAAAAGAAAAACAAAACAAAAACAGAAAATTACCCCAAGCTCTTATCAACATAACACTGAAATTCTTTTTCCTACCACAACCCCCACATCCCACACAACTCTGTACTCATTCAACTTAATATCCCCAAGCACCTACTTTGTGAAAAGCACTGCAGTGACAGGTGCCATTGGGTACCAGGAAGTGGAAAGAGCTTCAACTCTAAAGGAGCACAGAGAACAAGACAAATATACAGTGTTATGTTTTCCCTTGAAAGGGAAAAGCCTGACCATACAATGCCAGCTTATCTTGCAAAACCCAGCCATAAAATAATCTTTCCCTCATCTAAACTCTCACACATTAACTATGTGCATCATTTCCTCAGCAATTACATATTGCCTTGTGATACTGAGACCTCTCATTCTCTGATGTTGGGTAACTTTTCAAATGTTTATGCCCTGTCTGTTCAATTGATCCGTAACCTCCTAAAGGCAGGGTTGTTTTATACTTTCGCATCTTCTTCAGTGCTCCCAGAGTGTCCTGAACAATGGAGGAGCTAAAAATGTGTCTTACTTGCTTTAGAGTAATTATTTTATTGGAGGAATTTTCCCAACTTCTTAGCCATGTTAGAAAAAAATGAGCAATGGAATAGAATCAAGTCATTCAAAATAAAAATGGTTTTTAATAACACAGGAAATGAAAATAAAAACTGTTTTTAAATAACTTGAGAAAATACTTAGGTTAGAACATAACAATCTTCCATTAAACTGTTACACAGTCTAAGACTGAAAATCTGCAACATGGGTTTTCCCAAAGCAGCTCAGACACTGTTTGGAAATTTCTTTATTGTTATATAAGAAATTATCCTCCTATTAAGCAGATTTCCATTGTCCAGTTCTGTTCCCCTGGCACCACATATGACAAAATGAACCTCTCTCCCATCTCCCAGGAATTTTTTAGTGAAGTAGTAAAATGTTAATATGACAGTTGACTGAATTCCTAAACTGGATGAAAGGTTGAGCTTCTGAGATTCTGATTTTATATTCCTTCTAAATCTTGTTTCCATGTTATATAGCCTCAGTATTCTCAATTATTCTTCATACATCATAATTAGTAGACCCTTTATCATCCTGGTCATGCTCATCAAACATCCTCTCATCCCAGAGCAATAACCAAGTCTCAACTAATGGACGACCAACACCCACTGATTGGGAGGGGTTCTTCAGCTTCTATGTTGAAAAGGATTCTGATCTATCAGCAGTGCTTGCTGTGGGTGTGAAATAACCTACCACAAATCTAACATCCTTGCTCTACACTACAAGATCCATCTTAAAGTATGGCCTCCAGAACTAAATACCAATTTCAGGAAGCCTCTGATTAGTCCAGAGGACAGTGGAACCGTCTTTTCCTTGGCTGCATATACCATATATCTACTAATGAGTTAATGAACTTCTCAGGTTTCTTTCATTTTGTTTTCGTTTCCCACTTATGCTATTCCCACTAACGCTACTTCTCTCCCTTATCCTGTACACTTTTTGAACTCCAATGTAGGATATCACACTTACTACTAATGAATTTCATTATTAGATTCACGGTATATTGAAAGCAAAATGTGTCTTACAATATATTAACTATCTCTCCAGAAACAAGTAAAACCCAAATTTCACTGACACGTCACTGACGCCCTAGTAAGTCCCAATCAAAATGTTTACAAATAACATGCCCTAAAAGTGCTTTCTCTGAACTAAAAATCTGCAGCTCTTTTTGCTGAGATACGATTCGTAACATAAACTCATTTTAAATATATAATTCAGTTGCTTTTAGAATATTCACAATGTTGTGCAACCATCATCACTATCTAATTCCAGAACACTTTCACCACCCAAAAACAAACCCCGGCCGGGCGCGGTGGCTCATGTCTGTAATCCCAACACTTTGGGAGACCGAGGCGGGCGGATCACCAGGTCAGGAGATCGAGACTATCCTGGCTAACATGGTGAAATCCCGTCTCTACTAAAAATACAAAAAATTGCCAGGTGTGTGTTTTTCTCTGATTCACCAATCTGGTGACCCTGTCCAAAAGGAAATGATGTTAATGTGACAGGGCTTTTCTTAGGGAGCTCATGTTGGCTCCCAAGCATCACTTTTCTCGCTAAGTGTTCATAAGTTATCCATCTGACAACGTGGCTCTGGAATTTTTCTGGTCCAATGTTTTGCCAGAAACTAGTTTACTAGACCAGAATTTGTGATATTTATCTTTTCCTTTTTAATAATTAGTACATTTGCAACCCCCATTTTTAAAAACCACACTCCCGTCTTTGCAATGCTTTAAAGATCACTAAGCAATTATACCTATCCAATTAGTACAATTATGGCTTTAATTTAAGCTCTATAAGCCAAGAACTGGATAACTCAATGGAGAATGTAAACAAACTATCATAAAACACAAAATAGCTGAGAATTGACCATGAACATCTCCCAAATTCTTATTTGAAATAGTCGCTGTTTAAGAAAGTCTTAGAGTTCAAAAATAAAAAATAAAGTAAAAGAAAGAAAAAATAGTCCCTTAAATCCATAACTCTGATAGAAAAAGTGTTCGCAAACCAAAACAAAAAACAAAAACCTGGAACACTACTGATAAAGCAGGTTTGAAGAATACTGCATACACTATCCTCGGCCTTGGAGACAGAATTTACAAGTCTATGATAAAGATTCCAAGTAATTTGCCACTTAAATAATATTTGGCTTGGTTTTAACTCAGTATTTCTGAAACTTATTTCACCACTAAACCCTTTCTTTAACATCACAGCACAATATACCTCAAAAAATACCGATCTAGAAAGTCAGCCACACAGTTTTTCAAACTCCAAATTTGCACTCTTCTTTAACACAAAGAATAAATTGTTAGTTTGGCAAGTCTAGTCATCTCTTCACAGTCTTTATGTCAAAGCTGTTAATCCAAAACCTGTTTTCTCAATGTCAACTTTACTACACACAATTAATCTGTTTAGCATTACAATATAACTTGCTTGAAAGCACTCTGGAAAATCCTAACCAAATTCCCTAAAAGGATAGTTAAGCCGTATGTTTCAAAAAGCTCAACAGTTGAAGCTGCCTTGTTCTGAAAAAAATTAAGATATCAGTTCATAAACTACAGCACAAGACACCCTCCAGAGCACATTTCCTAAGACACTGCTAAGATTCGAAATGTAAGATACAATCCAAAACTCAAAAAAGCAGGATCTCTATCTCACTCTTCACACCAAAATAAATTCCAAATGGATAAAAGAGTTAAATATTAAAACACTTTACATCCTAAACATACTAGAGGAAAACATGGGAGAATATTTTTACATAATCTCAGGATAGATAAGGACTCTTTAAAAATCATGCAAAAAATTCAAAAGCTAAAAGTAAAATATTAGTAAGTTCAAATACATTTTAAAACTTTATTTGAAATACAAAGTCAAAATTTAAAGGACAATGGCCGGGTGAGGTGGCTCATGCCTGTAATCTCAGCACTTTGGGAGGTCAAGCCAGGCAGATCACCCGAGATAAGGAGTTCAAGACCAGCCTGGTCAACATGGCAAAACCCTGTCTCTACTAAAAAATACAAAAATTAGCCCAGTGTGGTGGTAAGAGCCTATAATCCCAGTTCCTCAGGAGGATGAGGCACAAGAATCGCTTGAATCTGGCCGAGATCACACCACTGCACTCCAGCCTGGGCAACAGAATGAGACTTTCTCAAAAAAAAAATAAATAAATAAATAAAAATTAAAGGACAAAGTGGAATAAATATTTATAACACCCATAGTGTACAATGAGCCAATTTCCTCAGTATATAAAGAACTCTTACCAATAAGAAAAAGAACAATAATCCAATAGAAAAATGAGCAAAGGATTCTGCCGAAACAGTTCACAGAAAAGAACATACAAATGGCTTTTAAACACATGTAAAGATGCTCATCTTCACTCATAATTAGATAATCCAAAAATGTAGCTACAATGAAATACCATTTTCACCTATGAAACTGGCAAATGTAAAAAATCTGTAATACTCTGGATTGGTAAAATTAAAGGGGAAATAGCCTTCTTATATGTACATTATTGACAGGCAGATGTGTAAACTAGTACAACCTCTTAGGAGAGCAAATTGACAATATTTATGAGAACTAAATATGCATATTCCCTTTGACCCAGAAATTACACTTTTAGAAATTTGTCCGGCAAGAATACTCATACATGCACAATGGCATACCTACAAAGTGACTAACCACAGCACTTTTTATAACAGCAAAAGCTGGAGAGAAAATGTCCATTAACAGGTTAACTCCAAAACTGAAAACTAAGGAACTGTGAGGGAAAAAAAGAGGCACTTCATTCCACATTCACTCATGTGAAATGAATCTTAAGATGCAAAGCAAAACAGTGGCTCATGCCTGTAATCCCAACACTTAGGGAGGCCAAGGTGGGCAGATAACCTGAGGTCAGGAGTTCAAGACCAGCCTGGCCAACATGGTGAAATCTGTCTCTACTAAAAATACAAAAATTAGCCAGGCGTGATGGCGGATGACTGTAGTCCCAGCTACTTGGGAAGCTGAGGTGGGAGAATTGCTTGAACCTGGAAGGTGGAGGTTGTAGTGAGCCAAGATTATACCACTGCACTCCAGCCTGGGCAACACAGCAAGACTCCATCTCAAAAAACAACAACAAAAAGATGCAAAGCAAAATGTACAGTGTGCTACCACTTCTAAATAAATCAAAGTGATGTGTATTTATATGCACAGAATATCTCTGGAAAGAGACACAATCATGATAGCAGTTCCATGTGCGGAAAATAACTGAATAGCTAGAGAAAGAAGACTAAGAATATAGACTTTTTTCAGTGTTACATACTTGCATAGTCTCTGAATTATGTATCATGTCTGTGTATTACCTGTTTCTAAGAACAAAATGTTTTAAATTTAAAACTTTTAAATTAAGACCAAATCTATCTAAAAAAACATTTCTATGGGGATTCTCAAATTAAGGAAAACCCAAAAGTCAAGCCATTGTCAAACACTACCTTTTCAAACTATCAATTATGAAAAGGCATTGCCCAAACTAATGACATAGTATGTCTTCAGGGAAGAAACACATTTTTGTGCAGCGGTGTGATCATAGCTTGCTGCAGCCTGGAACTCTTAGTTAGGCTCAAGTGATCCTCCCACTTCAGCCTCCGGAGTAGTTGGAACTACAGGTGTGTGCCACCACATTTGACTTTTTTAAATTTCTTATATTTTGTAGACACAGGGTCTGAATATGTTGCCTAGGCTGGTCATGAACTCCTGGCCTGATGCTACCCTCCCTCCTCGGCCTCCATAAGTGTTGGGATTACTGGTGTGAGCCACAGTGCCCAGCTCCAAAAAACATTTTGTTATAATAGTCATTTAAGTAAAAGACAAACTTTGTTTACTTTTAGCTGTTTTAAAGGTCATCTGAGATATGTTATTTATAGTAAAATGACCTGCTGATTAAGGCACACTGCATATCTGTGAGACTTTTTCTATTTAAATGTTATCATTTTCCTATTTTTAATGATCCTAAGTTTTTTTTCCTCTTCTTTTCAACTTTTCCTTTTCTAATTTTGCCCCATTCCCTGTTGTATTCCTCAGTTCATTCTGTTTTTAGGATCACTAGTTAATTCTATTTGAGAAAATATTTTTAATTTCTTATGTTGTTTATCAATGATCCCAAGCAACAGTCTGACACTTCTTAACTTGATGAATAAATACCTATCAGAGTAATACAATTTCCTTCTGCTACAGAAACCTCACAGCTCTTAGAGCCCAGTGTGTCTCAACCCCCAAACAGCTGCCCCAACAGAAGCCAAGCCCTGGGCTGGCAGCTGCCTCTCCAATGTTCCTTCTGCTTTCTGTTATGATTTCCAATGAGTCAACAGGAAGGTATTCTGAGTAAAGAAGTAATAGAGGCTTTTAGACAGGACTTTCCTCCTCCCACAACCCCAAAATACAGTTCTTACCAAATGATCCAAGGCAATTTCCAATCCAATTTGCCACTCCTGTCTGTATGAGGTAACTCTTTAACAAACAAGAAAGTGGCAGGAAGGAACACCTTTCTAAGCTAAATCCAAAGCAGATACCAAGTTATGAAGAAGAGAAGCAATTAGGAAGGGTCCAACAAGCTAGTTAGACACAAAAATACGTAAGACAACTGGAGACTTTCCCTCAGGTGGCTGGTAGAAGAGACTCCAAAATAAGTGGCAGGAAACTGATAGAGCAGTGAGCTGAGATCCGCCACTGCACTCCAGCCTGGGCGGCCAGAGCGAGACTCCGCCTCAAAAAAAGCCGGGCGCGTGGCTCACGCCTGTAATCCCAGCACTTTTGGGAGGCCGAGGCGGGCGGATCGGGCTGTCAGGAGATCGAGACCACAGTGAACCCCCGCCTCTACTAAAAATACAAAATTAGCCGGGCTGCCGTGGTGGCTTCTGTAGTCCAGCTACTCAGGAGGCTGGAGGCAGGAGAATGGCGTGAACCCGGGAGGCGGAGCTTGCAGTGAGCCGAGATCATGCTCACTGCACTCCAGCCTGGGCCACAGCCAAGACTGCCCAAAAAAAAAAAAAAAAAAAAAAAAAAAAAGAAACTACACAAGTTACTTAATGTCTCTGGGCAACAGTTAAAGAGGTTGGACTTCAATGTTGCTACTTCAGCGCCTGCAGAAGTTAAGAGCACCAGCTTTGGTGTCACAAACCTGGGCTTGAATTCCAATATATGACCTTGGGAAAAGTGTTATCAACTCTATATTTTTCCCTCTTTAAAATAAAAATAACGCCTATCTCACAATAATGTTATATGTAAACTCCATCATCATTCCGCTTTTAATTAACAGTAGTTACTACTGTTGTCATTTTTAGAAGAAGTACAGCAGCAGCAGACTAATATGGCAGTTAAGAGAAAGGACTTCAGAGGCCTTGCCAAACCTAAAATCTGGATCAACCACTTACTAGATGAATGAGTTAACCTCTCTGAGCTTTGCTTTCTTATCTGTTAAATGTAGATAATAAGCACCTCACAGGGCTTCAAGAATAGCTAATTAGATAAAGCATGTAATGTGCTTAGCACAGTGCCTTGCACGTAGAAAGTATGCAATAAACGGTACTGATCATGACAATGAGGAAGAGGGGGAGAGGCAAGGGGAATACGCTGACTTTGGGACAGACGGAAAATATTTTAGATTATGATGGTCTCGCAAATTGCAGGTTTTTGGTTTTTTGTTTTGCGGGATTATTTTGGCTTTCTTAGCTGCCTTAAAGGTAAAGTACTGGCCAGGCGCGGTGGCTCAAG
Organism: Papio anubis; assembly: GCF_008728515.1. NCBI lineage: Eukaryota > Metazoa > Chordata > Mammalia > Primates > Cercopithecidae > Papio > Papio anubis. The sequence goes on from NC_044982.1 coordinate 98,711,929, forward strand.
CCTGTAATCCCAGCACTTGGGAGGCCGAGACGGGCAGATCACGAGGTCAGGAGATCGAGACCATCCTGGCTAACACGTAGAAACCCCATCTCTACTAAAAATACAAAAAAATTAGCCGGGCTGCAGTGGCGGGCTTCGTGGTCCCAGCTACTCGGGAGGCTGAGGCAGGAGAATGGCGTGAAACCCGGGAGGAGTGAGCTTGCAGTGAGCTGAGATCCGCCACTGCACTCCAGCCTGGGCGACAGGGCGACACTGCCTCAAAAAAAAAAAAAAAAAAAAAAAAAAAAAGTAAAGTACTGAGGTTTCTAGAATAAAATGCCGTATTGAAATAACTAATACTTCCCAACATACAACTATTTTAAAAAAAATTTTAACCCAACATTCAAACTTAAGCAAGTAAACTCTTACTCTTCAAAATAAACCATTAACCAGATCTTTCTTAAACATTTATATGTTTAAGATTTTTTTAATTCACACACTGTCAAACCACAGAGATCAATCAGATTACTAGGAGACTTCTAGAAAAAAAACGAAGGAGCAGAGCCCTGATTTGATCCAGTAGGCCACAGGCCCTCCACGTTCCACTGGCGCTTCACTCAGCTAGCTCAAAGATACCGTCTCTAGGCAACCAAGTCCTGAATAAAGCAAACAACCACAGTAATATGAATCACTTCCGGATGTTCTCACTTTGCCTACCAGCACTTTCTTACACAAATACTTGTAAAGGGGTTTATTTAGCACCAGCTAGAAACAACCAAGTGTCCATCAGATACCACAAGGCTTAAAAATGTTCAAAACAGGTTCCACTACCAACTGGTATTCCCAGATGTGACACTGTGAAGCAGAAGGAATTGTACAGCAATCAGAGGCAGGTCACCACACTAAGCTGGAAAATGAAATTCCCAGAACATGCCAACTTGGGTCCTCAAATGTATTTTTACTGTTTTGTCATTAGGGATATTAAAATATATAAAAACAGTTGCTCTGACCTTAAGACTAGAAGAAATACATGCCAAATGAGGTCAAACTAATGGGCCACACTTAGCCTAGCCAGATTTTTTCCCCAGCCTTGACTGGTGGACAATCCATTCACTCAGCTGCCCAATTAACACTGGTTTTTCATAGTCACATCTATTTCAACACCTATTGATTATAAGGGGAAGTGGTAAACTATGTAACCCAACTCTCTTGGCTACCCGCTTCTTTTTTTTCACCTTGAAAGGATCTTTTGTGCCACACTATTCTTCATGAACTAAAAAGAGATCATTTAAGTTATTAACAAGAATGGAGACAGAAAAGGACTTAATTAAAAATAAAAACTACAATAGGACAAAGCAACTGCGGTTAACAGAACCAAGGAAAAAATATCAAGACTGTAGAAAATCAAGTCAGTGCAACAAAAGATGTATGTGAGACACATACCTATGAAGAAGAGTCATAGACTACATAGATCTAACTAATGATCAGAATTAATCAATACAGGCATAACGGACAATTTCCTAGAGCTAAAATAAACAAACAAGAGACATTATAAACCAAGAAGAGTCTCCACATTACAGGCAAAATTGCTAAGCCAATATCAACCCTAACATGTTAACTGGGGAAATGTTTATACCTCAAGGAACAACAATTCTACAAATTTCAAGTCACAAAAAAAGGAAAAGAAAAAAAAAGTCAAGTCACTTGTCATAGAGTTAAAATTAAGCTAGCTTCAGATGTTGTTTCTCAATAATAAGAGGTATAAGTAAACAAAGTCACATATATTTTTCTCAGAAAAATGAAATATGGTTCACCATAATAGAATGTAAAAGTCCAGAACTAGAAATATATATATAATATTTGACAAAATAGACATCAATTGCTAATAATAAACAGCTGGTTTTTAAACTATATTAGAGGCCTGTAATTCCACCACTTTGGGTGGCTGAGGCAGGAGGATCACTTAAGGCCAGAAGTTCGAGATAAGTTCCCTTTACAATCAACATAACAAGACCCCATCTCTACAAATATATAAAAATGAAGCCAACAGATTATTAAACTGAAAATTTTGCAAAGTTTTAGAGAAATTAAACTAGCTAGACTTCGAGTTGATAGAATAAATCACAAATCAAAAGACTGACATTTAGACTCAAAAAAATTTAAAACTACAATGAAGAAAACAAATACAATGAAACATCAAGGGAAAATGTTTGTAGCAAATACGAGAGAAAGTCAATGTCCATGTTATAAAAGAGCTCACAAAAGTTAACATCATGATCCTAGAAGCCAAGCACATAACAAAAATAGAAAATTTGCATAAGAAAATAATACTGATAAACAAATATATAAGAAAATGTTTAACCTCTCCAGCAATCAAAGCAATAGAACTTTAAACAGGAATAAACCTAAATAAATTATGAACATTAGATGGCCACTGAAAAGAGTAAATCAAGACAATACAGGCCGGGTGTGGCTGCTCACGCCTGTATCCCAGCACTTTAGCAGAAAGACAGCTTGAGCCCCAGGAGATGGAGACCAGCCTGGCAACACAGAGAATCACCATCTCTACAAAAAAATATATTTTTTTAATTAGTTAGGTGAGGTGGAGTGGGTCTATAGTCCCAGGTACCTGAGAAGCTGAGGTAGGAGTATCTTTGTTCTTTCAAGGAAAATTTCCTATATTCACCTTTTTTTTTTTGGAGACAATGTCTGGTTCTATCACCCAGGCTGCAGTACAGTGGCGTGATCTCGGCTCACTGCAACCTCCACCTCCCAGTTCCAGTGATTCTTATGCCTCAGCTTCCAGAGTAGCTGGGATTACAAGCATATGCCACCATACCCAGCTAATGTTTTTTGTATTTTTAGTACAGATGGGGTTTCACCATGTTGGCCAGGCTAGTCTCGAACTCCTGGAATCAAGTGATCCGTCTGCCTTAGCCTCCCAAAGTGCTGAGATTACAGGTGTGAGCCATCACGCCCAGCCAAGATACTCAATACTTTATTGTAATATAGGCTTTGTGCTATATAATTTTGCCCAACTGTAAGCTAACATCAGTATTCTCAGCACAATTAAGGTGGGCTGGGCTATGATATTCAGTAGGTTAGGTGTATTAAACGCATTCTGACTTACAATGTTTTCAATTTTCAATGGGTTTATTGGGATATAATCCCTTCATAAATCAAGGAACATCTGTGTAGTAACTTAAAAATCTGAATTTGTGATTAGATCTAAAAATTATATACAGTTTCTCCTCTTAATCCCTTCTTTTCCTTCATTATAAAATTATCACTGTAAAAAGCATTTTAAATATATAGTACAGTATTAAGTAAAAAGGAAGACTCACACCCTCTAACCCCATTCCAATCCCTAGAAGTATCCTCTGTTTCTGGTGTTGTCCTTCAGGCAAAAGCTAAGGTCTGAAGTGAAAAAACTAGGGTTACCAACCTTAGGACCTTGAAAGTGGCAAGAAAATTCCTGTCATCTTCACGTTAAATCTGCTTTTCCTTTTGCAGATTTAATGTAAAAATTTCAAGAGGCTGGGCACAGTGGCTCATGCCTGTAATCCCAGAACTTTGGGAGGCTGAGGTGGGTGGATCACAAGGTCAGGAGACTGAGACCAGCCTGGCCAACATGGTGAAACCCCTGGTCTCTACTAAAAATATAAAAAATTAGCTGGGTGTGGTGGCAGGCACCTGTAATCTCAGCTACTTGGGAGGATGAGGCAGAAGAATCACTTGAACCCAGGAGGTGTAGGTTACAGTGAGCCGAGGTAGCGCCACTGCACTCCAGCCTGGGCGACAAAAGTGAGACTCCGTCTCAAAAAAAAAAGAAAGAAAGAAAGAAAAGAAAAAATTCAGGATATCCTTTATCCAGGTGCTTGGATAAAAGTTTGTTGAGTGCAGGCCGGGTGCGGTGGCTCAGGCCTGTAATCCCAGCACTTTGGGAGGCCAAGGCGGGCGGATCACAAGGTCAGGAGATCAAGGCCATCCTGGCTAACACGGTGAAATCCCGTCTCTACTAAAAAATAACAAAAAATTAGACGGGTGTGGTGGTGGGCGCCTGTAGTCCCAGCTACTCGGGAGGCTGAGGCTGGAGAATGGTGTGAACCTGGGAGGCGGAGCTTGCAGTGAGCTGAGATCCCACCATTGCACTCCAGCCTGGGAGACAGCGAGACTCCGTCTCAAAAAAAAAAAAAGAAAAAATTAGGTGGGCATCGTGGGGGGCGCCTGTGCTCTCAGCCACTCGTGAGGCTGAGGCAGGAAAATGGCGTGAACCCGGGAGGCGGAGCTTGCAGTGAGCCAAGATCGCGCCACTGCGCTCCAACGTGGGCGGCAGAGCAAGGCTCCGTCTCAGAAAAAAAAAAAAAGTGTATTGAGTGCCTACTGTATTTCACTGTGCCAAGCAATTAACCATCACAGTAACTGTGTAAGATGCATAGTGTTCCCATTCTGCAAAGGACAAATTTGGGCTCACTCCGTGAGGTTAAGCAACTTGCAAAACCAGAATCAGAACTCACACCTGCCAAAACAGAAAGTCTGATTCTTTTCACTGTGGTAAGATATCTCAACATTCAAGATTTTCAAAGACATTTTATTCAGACTTTTTGAATTTCTATTTTACTTAATTATTTGTACTATGAGAATATAGAATCACATGACTTTTCTTAGTAATAATAATGGGTACTAACTAGTTGACTCTTTACATTTCTTAATTTTAAATTTTGCTAAGCTGGGTGCTGTGTCTCACGCCTATAATCCCAGCACTTTGGGAGGCCGAGGTGGGTGGATCACTTGAGGTCAGGAGTTCGAGACCAGCCTGGCCAACATGGTCAAACTCCCTCTCTACCAAAAACACAAAAATTAGCCAGGTGTGGCGACGGGCACCTGTAATCCCAGCTACTCAGGAGGTGAGGAAGGTGAATCATTTGAACCTGGGAGGCGGAAGTTGCAGTGAGCCCAGATCGCACCACTGTACTCCAGCCTAGGCCACAGAGCCAGACTCCATCTCCGGAAAAAAAAAAAAAAAAAATTTTTTTTGCTACATTTTCAGCTACGTGGTAGGGTAAAAAGCTTTCAGCAGCGACATTAGAAATGAATATGCCCCATTTGCAACATTGTTACGATGTAGAAAAGCACTCAGCTTCAACCACTTTCAACAAACACACTTTTAAATGCAACCCACTTCTAATGGTGGAGCCTGTCCAAGGCTGTTGCACCAAATTACAATCAGAAAAAAGAATGGAGGTTTCTTCTTAAAATGGTCTATGTCACCATTTTAAGAGTTAAGAATAAATCTCACCCCATACTTCCCCTTGGTAATTATAAATAAATGAATAGATCAGCTCCTAGTGCCACCATGTCATTACACAGCTACATGCTATGGTCCCTTAGTCACACTGGGTCTCATGAGATAACTAGACTTCTCATCTGTACAAAGAGAGCTTGGGTAACCATCCTAAAAATGATTTCCCTCAACATTTAAGTGAAGTTCCTCATTTTGAGAATTCTAGAAGTGCTAGGCATGATATTCTTCCTAGTCACCTTGCCTAACCATTTTGTTTTCTTGCTTCTTAAATGTCTTAACTTCTATTTGCATGATCACAGGGTGCCAGCCTGGACATATCCCACTGTTCATGGAATTCTGGTATCACTTACAGGGAGAAGAGATCTGAACAGCCCATCCCAGAAAATGTTCTATGCCAACAGTAAAGACATATGCACAAAAAAGACTTTGTTCCCAAGAACTAATTTCTTTCCAAGACACCTTTCCAATTCCTCTAAATTACAAAAAGTGACACGCTTCTATTTACTGCTAAGCTCAACTTACCACCGTGGAGTTGCTGACTATCTCCAACCAGCCAGCATTCCTACTTTCCCTTCTACAAGAGGGGTTGCCCTACTCCTTGAGTTGGGGTACGGGCACTCAGCAGCAGAAAGGTGGCCCATGACAGACTTGAAAGCACACACCAGGAATTGTCTGAAACTCAGAATGCTGGAATTAACTTTCTTCCTGTGACCTTTAACCTAGCTGAATTTTCTTCCATTTCCAGTACTAATCATACTTTCTTCTCACTTGCAGACTTCCCTGTTCTGTCCTGCCTGATATGCTCTCTTCTTGGTTCTTTTCACCTGAACCTTATTCTGATCTATTACTTCCTCCTGTCCAAGACCTGAGCACTGAACATACCTCACACATTTAAATGTTACTTCCTTCAACTGAATGAAATGGTATTCATCACTCCTACACAACTGCTCCTTAGCCAAAACAAATGTAAAACTCAATAAGAACAGGCAAAAGGATAAAAACAAGCTTCCATTTAAGCATAAATAGTAATTTAAGATGTATAAACGACTCATAAAATCCTTGATCTATTGTGTAGCCCTTAGCAAAAAGCCTTGAATCATTAGGTGATATTTCATTAGAACAGCGGCTTAATTTCAATATTGAAGCTGCTCTCCAAACAATGAAGAAAAACTCTCTACATTTTCTATTTCTCAACCACTCCCAGTGCTCATTTATAGGAATTACCCCTAAATTTTCCCACTTAACCTTTCAGGGAAACACAAACCCACACCGACAGAAAACTCTCGTCTCTCTACACTTATACTCTCTTACTTATACTCACTGCCTCTACACAGTCATATTCACTCTCTACACACTCCTCTCTTTTCCCAAGAAAGAGCTCTGTTACAGGCAGAGGAGAAAATGGAGAGCCCCAGGATACACAATGGGGCCACTGTACTAAAAGGTGGAGCTTTTAGTAGGAGGAGTAGAGGTATTATAAATAGAACTGAGGAGGGGAACCTTTTCTCTCTCCGATCTCTATGATCTTTATTCCTGGCCTTGGAGTTACCGTAAATCCCAGATCTTGGGGCTCCTCCAACTTGGGAGGGGTGGAGGTTATGAAGGAAACAGGATGGAACCAAACCAAAAAGGCAAACTGGGCCTAGTGCTAGAGGGGAAAGAGGGGCCCTAGGAACACACAAGATACAGCCCGGCTCACCAAGGTAGGAGAAAGAACTGGAAGAGATTAATAGCTAGCTAATAACAAAGAGTATGCCATTTGTCCTTGGTGCACTCCCAACACGTTTTAGGGGTGGCAACAGCCACATAGGTGGCTGACAGGGATTCTAGTCCTCTTCTCTCACCATAACATTCCCAGGCTTCTTTCCTTTGCCCTCTCTAGTTATACAATCTAAATAGGTGCTTCCAACATTGATTTTTTAAAAACAAAGCCTTAAACAACAACAAAAATCACCACACCCAGTTTTATGATTGCCTCCATAAAATAGACCAGGCACCTTTCCATGATGCCAGGCCAATGGGCAGGGTGTGTTAGGGTAATATGGCACTATTATGCCCTCCCTTAAAAAAAAAAAAAAAACCCAAAGATCATCACAATGGCTCCACTGCCTTTTTTTTTTTTTTTTTTTTTTAACAGTTGCACTCTTGATGCCTAGGCTGGAGTGCAGTGGCACTATCTCGGCTTACCACAACCTCCACCTCCCGGGTTCAAGCAATTCTCCTGCCTCAGCCTCCCGAGTAGCTGGGATTACAGGCAGCTGCCACCACGCCTGGCTAATTTTGTATTTTTAGTAGAGACGGGGATTCTCCATGTTGCTCAGGCTGGTCTCCAACTCCTGACCTCCAGGTGATCTGCCTGCCTCAGCTTCCCAAAGTGCTGGGATTACAGGCATAAGACACCGAGCCGGGACAGTTACTTTTTAAGTATGCAAAAGCACTCAACTAAAAAACACCCCAGGGGATCATGCCCCTGGGTGGTCTTTAAAGGAAATGGGCTACTATACTGGAAAAAAACATCTGACGGGAAAAAAGACACTCTAGAGTAGCTGAAAATAAAATGTCTTGCTAATGCAACACCTGATGAAGAAAATATGATGAAGTGTAACATTTTACTCAGGCCATGATATCCCAGCATAAGGCAAAGTTCTAAAATTGTTTTAAATCTTGTTTCTCAACAGGGGGAGGAGTGGGGGGCAAGGAAGGACCATCGGAATCACTGGAGGCATTTAAAATACAGTCGGCCCTCCTTATCCGTGGGTTCTGCATCCATGGACTCAACAAACTATGGATCAAAAATAGTCAGAAAAAAAATAAAGATACAAATAAAACAATACAGTGTAACAACTATTTATGTAGCATTTACATTGGATCAGGTATGATAGTAATCTAGAGATGTTTTAAAGTATATAATATGTAATATGCTAAGGTTATATGCAAATACTATGCCATTTTATATAAGGAACTTTGAGCAACTGTGGATTCTGGTATCTGCAGGTGTCCTGGAACCAAACCCCCACAGATACCAAGGGACTACTATATATGTGTCTGGACCTCCCACCCAGATCTACTGAACCACAATTTCTATGGTAAGGCCCAGATAGCTGTATTTTTTTTTTTTTTAAGTTACCCAGGTGATTCTAATGCACACATCTGGTTAACCACCACAGTTAAAAAAATGATGAGGCCAGGCACAGTGGCTCACGTTTGTAACCCCAGCACTTTGGGAGGCTGACGCAGGCAGATCACCTGAGGTCAGGTGTTTGAGAACAGCCTGGCCATTATGGTCAAACCCCGTTTCTACTAAAAATACAAAAATTAGCCAGGCGTAGTGGCAGGTGCCTGTAATTCCAGCTACTCAGGAGGCTGAGGCAGGAGAATTGCTTGAACCCGGGAGGTAGAGGTTGCAGTGAGCCAAGATCACGCCACTGCACTCCAGCCTGGGCAACAGAGCGAGACTCTGTACAAAAAAAAAAAAAAAAGATGGAAACTATTCTTCAATCAAGAAAACTACAAGTAGATCAAAAAACTCAGGCTTCAGTTTCCTCATTAAATGAGATGGTTGAACGAGATTAGCAGTTGAACTAGATTAGTGGTAGTGTTTGGGGAAGGGGAGGTGTTAGCTAAAACACCCTCTGTAAAAAGTGAATTTTTTCAGGAAATTCAACAGTAAAACAAAAGCAGAGCTACTTTGGAAGGTGTGTTGAGGCTCTTCCCTCTCACCCCCAGGTCACCTCAGTGGAATCACCAAAGCTCCACAGAGCACAAGATGGTCTCTTAGAACAGCTGCAGCTTTCAAATTCTTTGACCTTCCAAACCTAGAAATCCACAATTTAAATGGCAGAGAACTTACAATTTTTGTTTTCTTATAAACTTCATGAGAAAATGTGCCCTTTTCTAGTGATATAGCATGTCTTGCTATGTCATCTTCTATTATTTAGAAAGACAAGTGTTATCCTCCCAAGTCATCACTGAAACCCAAGCTCCAGTTTCCTGGAAGTTTTAAGCTCAGAAAAGAAGCCTAGATACAAGAGGGCATGCAAAATACAGGTTAGTGTTTGCCCCAGGAGAAGGAAGAACAGGACCAGAGGGGCACAAAAGAGACTTTAAATGCAGCGATGTTGGTTTTGTTTTGTTTGGTTTTAGAGGAAAGGGAAATATCTCAAGTGTTAACATTTGTTAGTTCTGGGATACAAAGATGTTTGCTGTATTGTTCTCTGGAATTTCCTGTAGCATTTTAAGATTTTCAGAATTAAAACACACACATACACACACACATGTGCACGTTTATTAGCACCATTTCAAACACCCCTTTTATTAAATGTTAATTACAAATATTTCATTATCCCTCACTTGCCTTCACCAAAGGTCACTTATAGAATACATGATCTATAATTACATCTACCCTGGGACTCTGCAAAAGAACACAAGCACCAGAACAAAAGAAATGAATCAATAATACCAAACTGACACTCTAAAATTAAGACCACAAGGTTGTGGGGCATCTGAAAAAGAAAAAGAACAGCCTTACAAATTCACTTCACAAAGAATGCAGAGGATGCTGCCTCTGAATATTGCCAAACAGATGGACCTACACCAACAGTACTCACTTCTAAGCCTCCCAAACCAAGCACCCACTCCACAGGTCATAGAAGGAGACTCAATTCATATATAAATCAAAATTCATGAAGAATAAGTGAAACATTAAAGCCAAAAACTTCAAACCCTAAAAATGCTATTTCCACCCGACAGTTGGTAATGCCCAAAACGTGTACAATAAGCATAAAACTGAACAATACAAACCTGGAAAATTTTTCAGTACACTTAAATGCTCATCACAGTAATTCATGATAAACTGTCCTCAAGGCTACTTATTGCCATAAATACCCTACCTATACTTATTCCCTCAACCACCAGCTTCCCAGTTACATCTATAACATACTCAAATAAATCTTTTCTTTTTTCCCCTGCCCCCAAAACAGTTTTGTCACCCAGGCTAGAGCACAGTGGTGAGAACACAGCTCACTGCTGCCTCGACCTCCCGGACTCAAGTGATTCTCCCTCCTCAGGCTCCCAAGTAGCTAGGACTACAGGCGCGCACCACCATGCCCGGCTAACTTTTTAAATTTTTTTTATAGAGACAGGGTCTCACTATGTTGCCCAATCTGGTCTCAAACAGCTGGGTTCAAGTGATTCCCCTCCACCTTGGCCTCCCAATGTGTTGGAATTACAGGCATGGACCACTGTGCTCAGCCTCAAAGAAAACTTTATTTGTATTCACACTATTATCAGTTCCCTTCTCTTAATCTTCTCTCTAGCCAGCCAATCTTTACCTCTTTGCTTCTTCCAAATGACAAAGGTACTCATAAGCCACGTTCTGACGTCTCCTTTCATCCATCTCCTCTGCAGTAAGTCTTTCATTATCCAGGACAGCTAAAACATAAAAGAAAGAATGTAAACACCAGGATCTGTAGGGTTCCTGAGTGATAAAAGATTGCCACAGTATCAATTTCCTGCTACTCACCTAGAAAGTCAGGGTAACTAATGAGTGTGTAGCTAGCCAGATGTACTACAATGACTTTCCTAAAACAAGAACTATGTGGTTTCAACTATACTCATCTTGACCTTTTTAAACATGGATGATAGTATAAATATGTCCTAAGTTTTAGTGTAATCTTGAAAAATACTGTCTTGAGATTTTGGCCGAAATCTGTCCCTATCTGCCAGAACTCCTTCTAAATACAGATCTGATAATGTTGTTTCCCTCTTTTATTAATGACCAAAGCCAGCAGTTATTGAGAAATAAGTGACAGCAACTGTACTAAGCATTTTACACGCATTCTCTCATTGAAACCCCACAACAATCCTGTGATTATCAGTCCTATTTTACAGATGAAGAAATTGAGGCTGGGTGAGCCCAGGCCCATGGCAAGTAAGTGGCAGGGCCTGAATCCAAACCCGGAGAGTCTGTCTCCTTCAAAGCCTGAGCTTAACCTTGAAGCAATCTGCTTCCTTCATGGGCACCAGGTATGGAATAAATTCCTAACTCCTTGGGAAGGCATTCAAGGCCTTTCCCAGTCTGGTCCCAACTATTTTTGGAAACTCTCCTCTGCCCTTCCTCCCATCACTGTGCAGTCCACACCACTCAGTTCCCAACACAGTGTCCCTCTACTCTTCAATACCTTTGTTCATGCTCTTCCCTCAAATCCTGATTCTTGTTCCACATGCCTTATCAAACTGTTTTTCTTTTGAGACAGGGTCTTGTTCTGTCACTCAGGCTGGAGTACAGTGGCACATTCATGGCTTATTGCAGCCTCGACTTTCTGGGCTCAAATGATCCTCCTACCTCAGCCCCAAGCAGCTGGGACCACAGGCGTGGCACACCACGCCTGGCTAATTTTTTCTTTTTTTTTTTAGAGATGGAGTCTCACTATGCTGCCCAGGCTGGTCTCAAACTCCAGGCCTCAAACGATCCTCTCACCTCGGACTACCAAAGTGCTGGGATTACACGCAGGAGCCACTATGCCTGGCCACCTGTCAAACTTTCTACACAGCATTCTTCAAGGTTCTGTTCAAATGTCACCTTCAGGCCAGGTGCAGTGGCTCACACTTTGGGAGGCCGAGGCGGGGAGATCATTTGAGATCAGGAGTTTGAGACCAGTCTGCCCAACACCATGAAACCCCGTCTCTACTAAAAATACAAAAATTAGCCAGTGTGGTGGCCGACGCCTGTAGTCCTAGCTACTCGGGAGACTGAGGCAGGAGAATCGCTTGAACCTGGGAGGTGGAGTTTGCAGTGAGCTGAAACTGCACCACTGCACTCCAGGCTGGGCGACAGAGAAAGACTCTGTCTCAAAAAAAAAAAAAAAAAGTCACCTTCCGTGCTCATACTGTCTTCCCCAAGCCCCTTCTCCTTACCTACATTACTCTGTATGGCTAGTAAGTTCAGCATCTTTCATCGTTATTGCACCTTATAATTATTAGCATGCACACCTGTCCGACTCTCTGATTAAAACGTTCTTTGGAGGCAGGGCCTGATCTTACTCATCTTTAATTTCATAAATGTGGCACAATACCTCACAAATAACTGTTGATGCGTGAAATGTTGATCCTTTAAAAAAGAACATTATTTCCAGAATATAAAATAAAATCGAAAACCTCATAATCTCAAAGGGTCCTCCTTTAGCCAATCCTGCCTGCAGTTCAATGACGTCCAGGGCCGACAACAGAAAATGAGGAAGTCTTAGGATTTTGTTTTTTTTTTTTTTTTTCTTTTTTTTTTTTTTTAATATTTTACTTTTTAAATCTTGAGGAGGGAACTAAGCCCGAGAAAACTGAAGTGACTTGCCCAGGACGGCACCTCTTACCTAGCCTGGGGCCGGACAGGTCTGGACCCTGGTCTACCCCGCAGGCAATACTAGGGCAGCGCCTTTCCACGAAACGGGCAGAGCCCGCGTACCCAGACCCCAGTCCCCGGGACACGCCCTGCGCGGTCCTCCTGCCACCTCACCCTAGGCCGTCTTCCCCAATCTCGGTCGAGCTTGGGCGACGGGAAGGGCTGGGTGGGGCTCCCCCCTACCGCGGCCCCACCTAGGGCGGGAGGCCTCGGAGGTCCTCTCCGCCGCCTCGGACCCCGAGGGGGCGAGCACCAGGGGCCTCCCCGCCCGCCGACCCACCCGGGCGGCTCTTCCGGGTCCGAGCTGCCGGCAGCCGCCCTGCCCCACCCGCCCGGCCGAGCCCCCAAGGAAATCGCGCCTCGTCTGCAGTTAGCTCGGCCCCGAAGCCCCGCGCCGCAGAGCCCCGCACTCACAGCCATAGTGCGGCCGGGCCACGCCTAGCCCGTCAACCTCGTCTGCGGCGGACATGGCGGCCGAGCCCGGGTCTCCGCTGAAGAAGCCGTGAAACCTTGGAGGCGCGGACAGCGGCAGCTGCAGCTCCTGCCAAGTGCGCGGGCTTGCCCGGGTCCCCGAGGCCCCGCCCATGCCGTCAACCCCACCCCGCAGGCCCAGTCCCAGCGGGACCGCCCGAGCGACACCGCCCTGCCGCACCGCCCAGAGCGGCCGGAAAGAGGCGGGGCTAGCGTCACCATACCCCGCCCCCAACTCCGCCCCCTCAGCCCGGCCCCGCTCTGCATCCCGCTACCGTCTCCGTAGGCGGAAGGAAGAAGGTAGAGCCCATCCTCCAATCGGGCTCACGCTGAGCTTGCCCTGCCGGGAATGCCCGCCCAGGTTTATAGCCCCGCCCCCAGGGCCACCGCCCTATCCGCAACTCTAACCGAAAAACTGCGGGTGTCTGCTGCCTGAAATCAAAGTAGTGGGTCATCTCCCTTCTCTTGCCGGCCTAGCTAACCTCTGCACCAATACTCGGAGAAGGTGGCCCAGGGTATCTTGTCGGACACAAGCAGGCTCCAAACTGCCATAAAAGCCTTCCAACCCCACTCTCCGCAGTTTGGCAACCTGGCCTCAGTCCTCTTAGATTCGGCAGCAGTCACCAGATTACCCAGGTATTTGAGATGCAGATGCTAAAGCGGAACTCTGTCCAAACTCCCTACCTTTAGATCCCTTGACATTGTTCTTTGCAAGTTCTTTTCTAAAGAACTCTTTTCCCTTACCAGGGATGCCTCTGCCTCCTGCACCTTGTGGCTTGCCCTTCAGATATTGGTATTCAACGGTATTATGAGCGCAGCCCTCTTCTGCTTTTTTTTTCTTTTTCTTATTTATTTATTTATTTGAGACGGAGTCTTGCTCTGTCGCTCAGGCTGGAGTGCAGTGGCGTGATCTCGGTTCACTGCAACCTCTGCCTCCCGGGTTCAAGCGACTCTCCTGCCTCAGCTTCACAAGTAGCTGGGATTACAGGCGCCCGTCACCACGCCCAGCTACTTTTTTTATATTTTTAGTAGAGACGGGGTTTCACCATGTTGGTCAGGCTGGTCTTGAACTCCTGACCTCAGGTAGTCCACCCGCCTCGGCCTCCCAACGTGCTGGGATTAGAGGTGTGAGCCACCGCGCCCGGCCCTCTTCCGTTTATTCTTTGCCCACTCAGTAACCTTTTCTACACTCGCCTATAACTGCTGAGGACCCCTCAATATGTATCACCAGACCAGATCATCTGGAAGTCCCTTGGTATTTTCAGCTAATGAACACTTTCACCTGTGTATAGCACAGACACTTCAAATCCCACGTGTCAAATACTGACCCTGCTCCTGCTATATTCTCCATTCATAGAAGTACTCAATTCCCACTGGGAATACCCCAGGCTCCTTTCCTCACGCCCTACATCCAATCTGTGTTTATTTCTGAGGTGTCTACTTTTGTCTCCATCTCCGTTGTGATTACGCTGTAGTCTCCCTTCTGTCAACCAGATCCTCACAGTTACCACGGTGTTCTCTCTAGAGTGCAAATGCAATTGCGTTTCTCTTTTTAATTTTTTTTTATTACTCCCTTCAAGATAATGGGCCAAGTTCAGCATGATTTAGCATGCCAAATCATAGCCTGACTCCAGATGTTTTGCTCCAGCTATTTTCAATGTATTCACTCTTCCTCCAAACTATTAAAGATACTTGAAAACCTATAAGAACAAAACACCGCTGTAGAAAAATGGACAAGTGTTTGATTTATTAAATCTACAAAGTAAAAAGTTATTCCATTCTTAAGCTTTTAAGTTCACTTTACAAATTATATTGTTCTACTTACAAGTCTAGCACATTTTACCAAACACTTTTCAGAAACTGAATGATTTATTTATTTGGGAGGGGGGGTCACATTTTTATTGGGGGCCATAGGGGACATGGTCTTCTCCATGTCAATGGAAGTGCTTGCAGTTTCTTCAGCCACTCCAAGCTTGGGCCTTGGGGGTGGCTGGGAATATCCAGTATGTTCCCATCATCTCGGAGGAGCACTAGGTTGTTGTGGGGCGTGACCCGGTTGATCCTGGTGGAGTACATGGTATAGGGGCAGAATGGGGTCAGATTTATAGCTAGGCCCCCGATGGTGAGGAACAGAACCAGCACCTGCAACTTGGGCCAGGCATTCTTAAGAAAGGCAGCCGCAATGGCGGCGAGGACACGGAGCATTCTGAAATTTCCCAAATTTTTTTTTTAAGTCTCACTCAGTTAATTCAACATCTTCAAATATTTAAAATTATGCCTGCTAGGGCAGGCACAGTGGCTCACACCTGTAATCCCAGCACTTTGGGAGGCCAAGGCGGGTGGATCACCTTAGGTCAGGAGCTCGAGACCAGCCTGACCAACATGGTGAAATCCTGTCTCTACTAAAAATACAAAAAAATTAGCTGAGCATGGTGACACACGCCTATAGTCCCAGCCAGTCGGGAGGCTAAGGCAGGAGAATCACTTGAACCCGGGAGGCAGAGGTTACAGTGAGACGAGATCGTGCTCCTGTACTCCAGCCTGGTTGATGGAGAAAGACTGTCTTTTAAAAAATAATAATAATTGCCGGGTGCAGTGGCTCACGCCTGTAATCCCAGCACTTTGGGAGGCGGAGGCAGGCGGATCACGAGGTCAGGAGATCGAGACCATCCAGGCTAGTACGGTGAAACCCCGTCTCTATTAAAAATACAAAAAAAAAAAAAAAAAAAAAATTAGCCGGGTATGGTGGCAGGCACCTGTAGTCCCAGCTACTCCAGATGCTGAGGCAGGAGAATGGCGTGAACCCAGGAGGCAGAGTTTTCAGTGAGCCGAGATCACACCACTGCACTCCAGCCTGGGCAATAGAGTGAGACGCCATCTCAAAAATAAAAAATAATAATAATAATTAAATTTAAAAATAAAGAATGAATTGTGCCTATTCTATTGTCTATATTAGACTTTCTATCAGACTTTCTTTTTTTCTCTCTCTCTCTTTTGAGATGGAGTTTCACTCTTGTCACCCAGGCTGGTGTGCAATGGCGCAGTCTCGGCTCACTGCAACCTCCGCCTCCCGGGTTCAAGCGATTCTCCTCCCTCAGCCTCCCAAGTAGCTGGAATTACAGGCACCCGCCACCACGCCTGGCTAATTTTTTGTTTTGTTTTGTTTTGTATTTTTATTAGAGATGGGGTTTCACTATGTTGGCCAGGCTGGGTTCTCAAACTTCTGACTTTGTGATCCGCTGGCCTCAGCCTCCCAACGTGCTAAAATTACAGGCGTGAGCCACCGTGTCTGGCCTAGATTTTCTTCTTAGTTCATTCAATTGTTTAAAAATTTCTCAAAATTTTTTTTTTTTTTTTTGAGAGGGAGTCTCACTCTGTCCCCCAGGCTGGAGTGTAATGGCACAATCTCGGCTTACTGCAACCTCTGCCTCCTGGGCTCAAGCGATTCTCCTGCCTTAGCCTCCTGAGTAGCTGGGATTACAGGCACACGCCACTGCACCCAGCTAATTTTTGTATTTTTAGTAGAGACAGGATTTCACCATGTTGCCCAGGCTGGTCTTGAACTCCTGACCTCAGGTGATCCACCCACCTCTGCCTCCCAAAGTGCTGGGATTACAGGTGTGAATCACCACGCCCGGCCTAGATTTTCTTTCTAATTCATTCAATTGTTTAAACTTTTTCAAAACTTGTAATTCCTATAAATAAACATACAAGCATAACGAAGCTAACATTCTCTTAGATGGCCTGATTCCATATGTAAACTTAGTAAGCTTTCAACTCAAACACCTAAGTCTAAAACTAACTCAATTACACATTTAAAATGATTTACAAAAAAGCTATCACTCGCCGGGCGCGGTAGCTCACGCCTATAATCCCAGCACTTTGGGAGGCCGAGGTGGGCAGATCATGAGATCAAGAGATTGAGACCATCTTGGCTAACACAGTGAAACCCCACTTACTAAAACACAAAAATTGGCCGGGCGTGGCAGGCGCCAGGTCCCAGCTCGGGAGGCTGAGGCAGGAGAATGGCTTGAACCTAGGAGGTAGAGCAGTGAGCCGAGATTGCCTACCGCACTCCAGCCTGGGTGACAGAGTGAGACTCTGTCTCAAAAAAAAAAGCTATCACTCAAATAGGCCAAATTTCTTAAACATTGAGAATACATAAAATGTGAAATATTTATTTTTCTTTCTTTTTTTTTTTTTTTTGAGACGGAGCCACACTCTCTCGCCAAGGCAGAGTACAGTGGCGTGATCTCGGCTCACTGCAACCTCAGCCTCCCAAGTTCAAGTGATTATCCTACCTCAGCCTCCTGAGTAGCAGGGGTTACAGGCACACACCACCACATCCAGCTAATATTTGTATTTTTACTAGTGGTGAGGTTTCACCATGTTGGCCAGGCTGGTCTCGAACTCTTGACCTCAGGTGATCCACCCACCTCGGCCTCCCAATATGCTGGGATTATAGGCGTAAGCCACCATGCCCAGCGGAAATATTTCTTCTTAATTCCAACATATTAATCCGATTGTTTATTCCATAAAGGCTTTCTTTACTTAATTATAAAGTTTGTCTGAGGTGAAAGCCACAGAAATGTTAAGACAGTTACCAACTGCACTGATACCTTACTATACCAAGTGTTGCATATTTATTTTCTCAGCTGATCCTTGTAATAATCCCGTTATGTCCATTTTACACTTGGAAAAATGGAGACCTGGGTTATTTACCTGAAGCCACACAGCAAGAGGCAGAGCTGGAACTCAAACCCAGGCCTGTCTAATGACAAAGCCCACATTCCTGGTGAATAAACTCAAGATTCAGAGAAATAGACGTTAAGATAATAACATGCTGGCCAGGCATGACGGCTCACACCTATAATCCCCCAGCACCTTGGGAGGCAGAGGCGAGAGGATTGCTTGAGGCCAGCAGTTCAAGACCAGCCTGAGCAACATGAAAAACCCCGTCTTACAGAAAATACAAAAAATTAGCCTGGTGTGGTGGTATGCTACCTAAAAGGCTGATGTGGGAGGATTACTTGAGCCTGGGAGTTGAGGCTGCAGTGAGCTGTGATCCCGCCACTGTGCTCCAGCCCAGGTAGACAGAGTGAGACCCCATCACCAAAAAATAAATAAATAAATAACATACCACATATCAATTCTTGCCTATCATATGTAGCAACATTCTGGTTTGTCTTTTTAATTGATATTATTGGCAAAGGGGTAAAAAAGCAACCACTCTTATGCAATGCTAGTAGGCAATAAATTAATATAGTCTTTCTAAAGACCAGTTTCACATTATGCATCTATTCTTCAACCAAAAAAAAATTCACTTCTTAGAATATGTCCTAAGGATATTGTGTTTTTATGAAATGCGCAAAAATTATCCATGAAGATGCTCCTTGGAAATTACTCAAATCTCCATCAGTAGGTGTTTAAATCAGTGATGGCAGCTATACACAATAGAATGCCATATAGCCATGAACAGTGATGATCTGTGGTCTGGTCAGGCTTGACTGGCTACAGGAAACAGACATGCACAGTTTTACTTCTAGAGGAAAAAAGACTGGAAGGGGGGCCTTTATTATAAAGGCCTGTATGGACTGGAACTGCACCAAAAACAAAACTACACTAAACAAAAAAACCAGGACTAATGAAAGCTTAAAGGCATGGTTTCATTCCTCTGAGCATCTCTGATTTTCCACAGAATGGCTCTATTCTCCACTCTTTGATAACCAGCTTCCTCCATTTAATTTTTTCTGTTCCCTCACAAGTCTTTTTTCTGCTTGCCTTGCCATGGCTTTGACTGAAGGTCATGGTATCCTTACATCATCAGCTCCATTGAGGATCATCTCAATTGCCTAACTCCATAACCCATAGAGTGGCATATGATTGACCCAGCTCAGCTTTCCACCCTGTGGGTACATCTCTGACCACCCACAGGCAGGCTGCCCTTAGATTAGATGCTGATCCTTTACTTCAGTCAACTGTGATCAGGAGATACAGACAATTAAGCATAGAGAACTATGAGCTGGGCATTATTTCCTTCAGTGGGAGGCTGGGTGGGCAAAAAATGTACAGGCCGGCAGTACGATATTTTAATATTGTGGTTAAGTGAAAATATCAAATTATGATTAATAAATATGATACCATTTTGTTTTAAATATAGATAGATAGATAGATACATTGATGGATATGTGCATATGAACAGACAAAGCCTTGAAGTATAGACACCAATATATTAACAGTTGCTTCTCCAGGCAGTGCTATTACACTGGATTTGTGTGGGGTTTGCTTGCTTGTTTGTATTTAAAATGAGCTGCTGGAAATACTATTTTGTCAGCAAATATAAATATGAATAAAACTATTAAATATGAAATGAATAAATGACAAAATAATGAGGTAAATGGTCATTTGGGGAGTCAAAATTGGTTCATGACCACAAACAATTTATAAGCCAGCAAGAGTCAAGCAATATTAACAAGATATCTTGAGATAAGCACCATAATAGAAGTTTCCCTTGCTTGGAATACCTTTTACACTATTATCTGCCTGGGAAACTCCTACTGAACTTCCCAGACCCAATTCAAATGTCACCTACTCCCCAGGCAAAATTAATCACTTCCTCATTTGTTATATTTCCCAGTAGTACTTTAGAAACCAGGTGTCTTCAGAAATAAGTCTTGCTGTCTAGTAAATACAACATTTTCAAGACATATGTCCCAAGTTTTTTTTATATTTAAATGCCTCTGAAATCAGGATAGGTCTTACAATCAGTATTAAAAGAAACTAGCCAGCTACCAGGAGAAAAGTAGATGGAGAAGTAACATAATTGTTGATATAGTTTGGATATTTGTCCCCATCCAAATCTCATGTTGAACTATAATCCCCAGTGTTGGAGATGGGGCCTGGTGGGAGATGATTTGATCATGGGGGTGGTTTTGTTCTTGTGCTAGTGAGTGAGTTCTCATGAGATCTGGTCATTTAAAAGTGGTCATTTAAAAGTGTGTGGCTCTCTCTCTCTCTCTCTCTTGCTCTTAATTTCACCATGTGATGTGTCTCCTCCCCATTCACCTTCCACCATGATTGGAAGCTTCCTGAGGCCTCCTCAGAAGCAGATGCCACTATGCTTCCTGTACAGTCTCCAACACCATGAGTCAATTAAATTTCTTTTCTTATAAATTACCCAGTCTCAGCCAGGCACAGTGGCTCACACCTATAATCCCAGCATTTTGGGAGGTGGAGGTGGGTGGATCACTTGAGGTCAGGAGTTCAAGATCAGCCTGATCAACACAATGAAACCCCATCACTACTAAAAAAAAAAAAATAGCAAGGTGTGATGGTGTGTGCCTATAATCCCAGCTACTCAGGAGGCTGAGGCAGGAGGATCACTTGAACCCAGGAGGTGGAGGTTGAAATGAGCCAAGACTGCACCACTGCACTCCAGCCTGGGTAAGAGAATAAGACTCTGTCTCAGAAAAAAAGAAAAGAAATTATCCAGTCTCAGGTATTTCTTTCTAGCAATGCAAAAATGGACTAACACAGAAAATTGGTACCAAGGAGTAGGGTACTGCTATAAAGATATCTGAAAATGTGGAACTGACTTTGGAACTGGGTAACAAGTATAGGTTGGAAGAGTTTGGAGGGCTCAGAAGAAGACAGGAAGATGAGGGAAAGTTTGGAACTCCTTAGAGACTGGTTACATGGTTTCAACCAAAATGCTGATAGTGATATGGACAATGAAGGCCAGGCTGACAAGGTCTCAGATGGAAGTGAGAAACTTATTGAGAACTAAAATAAAGGTCATATTTGTTATGTCTTAGCAAAGAGCCTGGCTGTGTTCTGTCCATGCCCTAGGGATCTGTGGAACTTTTAACTAAAGAGTGATGATCTAAGGTGTCTGACAGAAGAAAATTTTTTTTTTTTTTTTTGACACTGAGTCTCGCTCTGTCACCCAGGCTGGAGTGCAGTGGCACATCTCAGCTCACTGCAACCTCCGCCTCCCGGGTTCAAGCAATTCTCATGCCTCAGCCTCCTGAGTAGCTGGGATTACAGGCACCCACCACCATGCACAGCTAATTTTTGTATTTTTAGTAGAGATGAGGTTTCACCACGTTGACCAGGCTGGTCTCGAACTCCTGACATCAGGTGATCCGCCCACCTCAGCCTCCCAAAGTGCTGGGATTACAGACATGAGCCACCATGCCTGACCAGCAGAAGAAATTTCTAAGCAGCAAAGCATTCAAGATGTGTCATGGCTGCTTCTGACAGCCTAACTTAAATGTGGGAGCAAATAAATGACTTAAAGTTGGAATTTATATTTAAACAGGAAGCGCAGCATAAAAGTTTGAAAATTTTGCAACCTGGCTATGTGGCAAAGAAAGAAAAAGCTTTTTAAGGAGAGGAATTCAAGCAGGCTTTGGAGCCACCACTTGCTAGACAAATTTGCTTGACTGAAAAGGACCCAAGAACTAATAGCCAAGACAATGGGAAAAAGACCTCAAAGGCATTTTAGAGACCTTTATGGCAGCCCCTCCCATCACAAGCCCAGAGGCCTAGGAGGGAAGAATGGTTTCCTGGACCAAGCCCAGGGCCTTGCTGCCCTGCACAGCCTTGGGACACTGCTTCCCACATCCAGGCTGCTCCACCTCTAGCCACAGCTCAAAGGAGTCCAGGTACAGCTTGGGCTGCAGTTCCAGATGGTACAAGCCAAAAGCCTTGGTGGCTTCCATGTGGTGTTAAGCCTGCAGGTGTACAGAGCACAAGACTTTAGGCTTGCCACCCTCCACCTAGATTTCAGAGGGTGTATGGACAAGTCTGGGTGTCCAGGCAAAAGAGTGCTGTAGGGGTGGAGCCCTCACAGAGAACCTCTACTAGGTCAGTGCCAAGGGCAATTGTAAGGTTGGCACACTGATATGGATTGGCTGTGTCCCCACACAAATCTCACCTTGACTTGTAACAATCTCCATGTGTCAAGGGTGGGACCAGGTGGAGATAATTAAATCATGAGCGTGGTTTCCCTCATACTATTCTAGTGGTAGTGAATAAGTCTCATGAGATCTGATGGTTTTATAAATGGGAGTTGCCCTGCACAAGCTCTCTTGTCTGCCGCCATGTAAGATGTGACTTTGCCCCTCATTTTTCTTCTGCCATGGTTGTGAGCCCCACCCCAGGGTGGAACTGTGAGCCAATTAAACCCCTTTCCTTTATAAATTACCCAGTCTTGGGTATGTATTTATTAGCAGTGTGAGAACAGATTAATACACATTCCCCACACAGAGTTCCCAATGGGCACACTGCCTAGTGGAGCTGTGAGAAGAGGGCCACCGTCCTGTAGATCCAAGAATGGTAGATCCAACAGCAGCTTGCACTCTGTGCCTGGCAAAGCCACAGGCACTCAACTCGAGCCCATGAGAGCAATCATGGGTGAATCATGCATAGCCACAGGGGTAGAGCTGCCCCATGCCTTGGGAGCCCACCCATTGCAACAGTGTGCCCAGCATATGGAACATGGAGTCAAAGATTATTTCAGAGCTTTAAGATTTAATGACTGCCCTTCCAGCTTTCAAACTTGCATGGGGCCTGTAGCCCCTTTCTTGTTGGCTGATTTCTCCATTTTGAAATGGGAGTGTTTATCCGAGGCTTGTACTATAACTGTCAGGCCTCACAGGATCGCTTTTCAGGAGATTGTAAGTATGCTGTGTAGGCAGAATTCTGAGATGACTGTCCAAGATTCTCAATGCTTGGCTATTCAATCAAACACTAATCTAGGCACTATTTTGAAGGGATTTTGCAGATGCAATTAAGGCTACTAAACAGTTGATCTTAAGATGGGGAGATTATCCTGGTCATCACATGAGCCATCTATAAGCAGAGAGATTCCCTTAGCTGACAAAAGAAGTCAGAGACTCAAAGCATGGAATGGTTCAATGGGTCATTCCTGGTATTGAATATGGAGGGGTCCACATGGAAAGGACTCGAGAGTAGCCTTGAAAAGTTAAGAGTTGCCCCTGACTGATAGTCAGCAAGGAAACAGGGACCTCAGAACTACAACTGCAAGGAACTTGATTCTACCTATAGCCTAAATGAGCTTGGAAGCAGATTCTCCTCACAGCGTCAAGATAAGTCCTTAATCTAGTGAATATTTTAATCTTGACCTTGTAAGACTCTGAGCAAAGAACCCAGTCAAGCTTGCCTGTACTTCAATAGAAAACTATTACATACACTTAAGGAAACTTGAGTGTATGGGGAGGGGGTTGGGGTGGCTTATAAATAATGTTGCCAAATATGCTAATGGTGAAATTTTGTATAAAAAGGACTATGAGCTAGCTGGGCACCCTGCTACTCTCTGATAAGACTAACTCCATATAGTTCATGAGTCTTTTGAGCAGATGTAGCCCATAATAAATCAGATACTCCATTTGGTCTATGTAATTACTGATCTTCTTTGTCTCTCTATACGTTGAATACCTTGGGAAAAGAGATAGAACAAAGGGCCAGTAAACTTCAGAATACCATGAAGTGGCTGTCTGTCAAGTACCAGTTTTCATCCTTGTGAAACTTCAAGTATTACCTATCACCGCTTAACTCCTTAACCAGCTCGTTTGAGAGAAACCTATTTCACCTTGTCCTAAAGGTATTCAGATATTCCAGATCTTGTGTTTAAGCACAGTTCTTGCCAGGTATTCCGACTTCAGCCATTTCTTCAACTCTTGGTGTTTCAGATGGAGGAAAAGTTTTGAACTACCTGTTGGTAGTTGCAGCTATTTACCAACTGCTTATCATGTTCCAGAAAATGCTAGGTGCTTTATTTATATTGTCTCATTTAATCTTCACAATAACCCCATGAGGAAATATAATTATCCTCGTTTTACAAATGAGAAAACAAGCACGAAGAGGTTAGGTATTTTGCATAAGCCATAAGATTCAGAGTTAGGATCAAGCCTCCATCTCTGTGATTCTAAAATCTCTGTCAAATCATCATTCAACACTGTGTCCTAGTTTATGGACAGCATATCAATGAGAAGGTGTTCATTCATCTCTTAAATATGCCTAATTGCCTCGGAAAACCTTTCAACAAACGTGTGTGAACACGATGTCCTAGTCTAGGGACAATATATAAAAACAGAGACCCGGAAGTTGTGGGAGGAAGCCAGGAAGTCAGCTCAGAATGGAGTTGGGGCATTGGTTTCCGGGCTGGGGTTAGAATAGGCCACAAGGTTCTACTGCAGTCTTCAAGGCCTAAGACAAAGGATAAATCTAAGGACTCACCAAGAGACAGAAATAGCTCATAAGAATCATGAGCTCATTGGAGAGTCAGACCAAAGTATGGGGAAAGAGTGGTAAATGAGGCATGGAACACCAGACCCCATCACAGGGTTAGAACCCGAGACAAGCCTGCATGGCAGGGTTACCCATGGCAAACTCCTGCAACATCGACAGGGATGACAATGGGTTACTAGTAACAACAGCTAACTCGTAACCAGTGCCCTTTAGGTCCAGTTGTAAGTATTTGATCTCATTTGGCCTTCACAACAATCCTATGAGGTAGGAACTACTAGAATTTTCAATTTAAGGATGAGAAAACTGAGATCAGAAAGGTTATTAATGTTCCAAAGATTACACAACTAGTTAGTGACATACTCAGAATTCAAACTGCATTGGACCCAAAGCCCATATATGTGAACGCTATTCTCTACCAATGCACATAAGGACCTAGAGGGCTGAGTTGAAAGATTTGTGAGGCCACATCCACCAAGGAATGTGATGGATATAGACTCGACAAAGCACTCTCAAGAAGCTTTCAGACATCAAGACAGAAATCTAGGAGCACAGATAACAGAACAGTTGACGGGTTGGGCATGGTGGCTCACGCCTGTAATCCCAGCACTTTGAGAGGCTGAGGTGGGCAGATCATGAGGTCAGGAGATGGAGATCATCCTGGTTAACACGATGAAACCCCGTCTGTATTAAACATACAAAAATTAGCCAGGCCTGGTGGCAGGTGCCTGTAGTCCCAGCTACTTGGGAGGCTGAGGCGGGAGAATGACGTGAACCCAGGAGGTGGAGCTTGCAGTGAGCCAAGATCGTGCCACTGCACTCTAGTCTGGGCAACAGAGCAAGACTTCATCTCAAAAAAAGGAAGACTTTGCAGGGAAGACCAATGGAAAGGGTGAGAAAGGGCATAAGTTGCAGTAACAGTGTAAACCAAGCTAGAAAAATCGCAGAGGTGTGTGCATGCCCTGATTCTTGTCTAGTTAACTTCACCCCAGGCTTCTCAAACAGCCCAGGCTTCTCAAACTTCACCCCAGGCTTCACTAACAGCCACATGATGTTTCAAAAAGTCCAAGTGGAACCTCTTTGGAAAGATGCCCACCATTGGCAGAGGCTGTGACCTTTTTCCTCAGGTACCATGGGTTGCTACATGGGGAATGGGTGGACACTGGGCTGTAAATACTGTGTCCAGAATTTATTCCTTTTGGTGGGTTCTTGGTCTCGCTGACTTCAAGAATGAAACCATGGACCTTCGCAGTGAGTGTTACAGTTCTTCAAGATGGTGTGTCTGGAGTTTGTTCCTTCAGATGTTCAGATGTGTCCAAAGTTTATTCCTTCCGGTGGGTTCGTGGTCTCATTGACTTCAGGAGTGAACCACAGACCTTCTCAGTGAGCGTTGCAGCTTGTAAATGTGACATGTCCGGAGTTGTTTGCTCCTCCTGGTGGGTTCGTGGTCTTGCTGACTTGAGGAATGAAGCTGCAGACCCTCGCGGTGAGTATTACAGCTCATAAAGGTAATGTGGACCCAAAGAGTGAGTAGCAGCAAGATTTATTGTGAAGAATGAAAGAACAAAGCTTCTACAGTGTGGAAGGGGACCCGAGCGGGTTGCCACTGCTGGCTGGGGTAGCTAACTTTTATTCCCTTATTTGGCTCCACCCACATCCCGCTGATTGGTCCATTTTACAGAGTGCTGATTGGCCCATTTTACAGAGTGCCGATTGGTGCGTTTACAATACTTTAGCTAGACACAGAGTACTAATTGGTGCGTTTTTACAGAGTGCTGATTGGTGCGTTTACAATCCTTTAGCTAGACACAGAGTGCTGATTGGTGCATTTTTAATCCTCTAGCTAGACAGAAAAGTTCCCCAAGTACCCACCTGACCCAGAAGCCCAGCTGGCTTCACTTGTCAATACCTTCTTCCTTTATCACTCCTCATTTTCTTTAGAACTGACATTTGGGTGGTAGAAAGCTCACATCCTTTATGGAAGGTCACCTTCCCATAAGCTCCTGTGGAAGTACAGTACAGAAAAATCTAACTAGGCCTCTCATGAGATTACAGGCAATGAGTGACATTTCTACTACAACTTTTTTTTTTTTTTTGAGACGGAGTCTCGCTCTGTCACCCAGGTTGGAACACAGTGGTGCAATCACAGTTCCCAGGAGTCTCAACCTCCCCAGCTCAAGTGGTCCTCCCACCTTAGCCTCCCCAGTAGCTGGGGCCACAGGCATGCACCACTATGCCCAGCTAATTGTTTTTATTTTTTGTAGAGATGGGGTCTCATCATATTGCACAAGCTGGTATCCAACTCCTGAAGTGCAGTGGCACAATCTCTGCTCAGTGCAAGCTCTGCCTCCCAGGTTGACACCATTCTCCTGCCTCAGCCTCCCAAGTAGCTAGGACTACAGGCACCCACCACCACGCCTGGCTAATTGTTTGTATTTTTAGTTTCACCGTGTTAGTCAGAATGGTCTCGATCTCCTGACCTTCTGATCCACTCGCCTCAGCCTCCCAAAGTGCTGGGATTACAGGCATGAGCCACCGAGCCTGGCTTCTACTACAACTTATAATGCCAGAGCAGGGCAAGGTAGAAACTGCAAGACTTCAGTCACTATTCAGTTATGTAAAGACTAACACATGGGCACACTGGCTCACACCTGTAATCCTAGCACTTTGGGAAACCATGGCAGGAAGATTGCTTGAGCCCAGGAGTTGGATACCAGCCTGTGCAACATGATGAGACCCCATCTCTACAAAAAATAAAAACAATTAGCTGGGCATAGTGGTGCATGCCTGTGGCCCCAGCTACTGGGGAGGCTGAGGTGGGAGGACCACTTGAGCTGGGGAGGTCGAGACTCCTGGGAGCTATGATTGCACCACTGTGTTCCAACCTGGGAGACAGAGCAAAACCTTGTCTAAAAAAAAAAAAAGGACTAGGCAAGGTCGCTCACTCCTGTAATCTCAGCACTTTGAGAGGCTGAGGCAGGTGGATCCCCTCAGGTCAGGAGGTCCAGACTAGCCTAGCCAAGATGGTGAAACTCTGTCTCTACTAAAAATACAAAAATTAGCTGGGCATGGTGAGATGCACCTGTAGTCCCAGCTATTTGGGAAGCTGAGGCAGGAGAATTGCTTGAACCCGGGAGGCGGAGCTTACAGTGAGCCAAGATCACCCCACTGCACTCCAGCCTGGGCAACAGAGTGATACACTGTCTGAAAAAATTTAAAAAATTAAAATTAAAAAAAAAAAGACTAACACAGGAAAAAACGCGAGAGACATACAGCTATGCAGCAATGTTCCTCCCTAAGACTCCAGTGAGTTCATTGACACATGTCCAGTTTGATTTTTTTTTTTTAAAGAGGCCAGATTCTGCCACCTTCCTACAGAAACAAGCTCTCTCAGTCACAAGTATCAATCACATTATTCAGTTTCGTGGAATCACTGGCAATGCCCCCATGTATCAGAATGTCTTCTGTGACTGAATTTACATGTCAAGGTTAATTAAACAAAGCTTTATTTCAGTATCATGGCTTGTATGCATTTTTCTCATTCATGGACCAACTGGCATAAGTGATACCTCCTCCAGGGAGCCTTCCTTGACTCTCAAGATAGCCCTTCCCTGGCTGACATATACTTCTTGTATTGAAACTATGTGTCTGGGCTGGACGCAGTGGCTCACAGCTGTAATCCCAGCACTTTGGGAGGCCGAGGCAGGAGGATCACCTGAGGTGAGGAATTTGAGACCAGTCTGGCCAACATGGCAAAAACCCGTCTCTACTAAAAATACAAAACTGAGCTGGGTGTGGTGGCGCATGACTGTAATCCCAGCTACTGGGGAAGCAGAGGCAGGAGAATTGCTTGAACCCGGGAGGTAGAGGTCGTGGTGAGGTGAGATCACCTCACTGCATTCCAGCCTGAAGGACAGAGTTAGACTCTGTCTCAAAAAAAAAAAAGAAAAAAGAAAGAAAGAAACTACGTGTCTGTATGTCTGTTTCCCACAACCACTCTGTGTGCTCCTCAAGAGAACTGTCATGTTTATACCTGTATCCCAAGCACCCTCAACTAGGCCTGGATATAATAGGTAATGAGTGTGTACTGAATTAAATTGAATAAATTAGAGAGATACAATGTGGGGTTTGATGTGTGTCCATATATTCTGTTTGTAACATGCCTCTGACTCTGGAGAGGGAGGACATGCTATGCTGGTGCCTAGACTCAGGCTGAAGTGCTAACATTTAGATGTTTCAAGTTTCCGTCAGTTAAGCCCAAGTCACCTGGATCAAGAAATTTATGTATTCTTAGTACATAACTGACAGATTCAGGGCAGACTCAGTAATAAAATCAAGCTTCTGGCTTCAGGATCCCAAGAGATTTTTCTCTTAAAGAATTTGGGCTGGACGGGGTGGCTCATGCCTGTAATCCCAGCACTTTGGGAGGCTGAGGCGGGCGGATCACGAGGTCAGGAGTTCAAAACCAGCCTGGCCAACATGGTGAAACCCCGTCTCTATTAAAAATACAAAAATTAGACCAGGTGCGGTGGCTCTGACAGGGCATGGTGGCTCACGACTGTAATCCCGCACTTTGGGAGGCAGAGGCAGGCGGATCATCTGAGGTCAGGAGTTCAAAACCAGCCTGGCCAACATGGTGAAACCCCGTCTCTATTAAAAATACAAAAATTAGACCAGGTGCGGTGGCTCAGACAGGGCACGGTGGCTCACGACTGTAATCCCGGCACTTTGGGAGGCGGAGGCAGGCGGATCATCTGAGGTCAGGAGTTCAAGACCAGCCTGGTCAACATGGTGAAACCCCATCTCTACTAAAAATACAAAAATTAGCCAGGCATGGTGGCAGGTGCCTCTAATCCCAGCTACTCGGGAGGCTGAGGCAGGAGAATCGCTTGAACCCGGGAAGCGGAGGTTGCAGTGAGCCAAGATCATGCCACTGCACTCCAGCCTGGGCAACAGAGCCATCTCAAAAAAAAAAAAAAAAAAAGAATTTTATAGGCAACTAAAATGGGTGGGACCAACCTGCCATTCCAGCTGCAGAGAGAAAAGTCAAACATTAGTGGACTAGGATCTTATTGTGGATGAATAATCTAGTATCTGGGGCAGAAAGCAAGGTCCTCCCAGGAGAAGAGCAAGAAAGGAAGGTTGATGCTACAGCCTGTGGAAGGGTCTTAAATTCTACATTAAAGGACATTCCACTCTCTTCTGTAGACAATAGGAAATGATTTAAGATTTTATAAGCAGGGGAGGAGTATGATTTGATTCAACAAAGATTTATGAAATGTTTACTTTTGTACTAGTATGAACAAGGGTATAAAGTTGAGTTAAACAGTCACTGCCCTTTAGACAAGTACACAAGTGACTGTAATGCAAGATGAAATAAGTGAGTGAAACCCAAGATGTAGAAAGAAAGGATTACAGAAGTCCAAAGGAAATCCTATCTGCTTGATGGAGGAGATCTGGAAATACTTTATGGAGAGGGAGGTGTTTTAATGGGCCTTGAAGAATAGGTACTTTACAAACAAAATTCCCTGAAGAGGCAACATGAACAACAATAAACTTGTAAAAGTTGTATAACTGCTGGGCGCGGTGGTACACGCCTGTAATCCCAGCACTTTGGGAGGCCCAAGCAGGGGGATCGCCTGAGGTCAGGAGTTTGAGACCAGCCTGCCCAACATGGCGAAACCCCGTCTCGACTAAATACAAGAAATTAGCCGGGTATGGTGGCGCACGCCTGTAATCCTAGTTACTCAGGAGGCTGAGGCAGGAGAATTGCTTGAATCTGGGAGGTGGAAGTTGCGGTGAGAGGAGATCGTGCCACTACACTCCAGCCTGGGAGACAGAGTGGGACTCCCTTTAAAAAAAAAAAAAAAGTTGGGTAACTTCCCCACTAATCAGGGAGACACTTTTTACTTTAATTTAATTTGATTTATTTATTTGAAACAGGATCTGCCTCTGTCATCCAGGCTGGAGTGCAGCGGCATGATCATAGCTCACTGTGGCCTTCACCTCCAGTGCTCAGGCAATCCTCCCATCTCAGCCTCCTGAGTAGCCGGAACTACAGACACCAGCCACCATGGCCAGATAATTTTTCATCTTTTTTTTAGAGATGGGATCTCACTATGCTATCCAGGCTGGTCTTGAACTCCTGAGCTCAAGAAATCCTCCTGCCTCAGCCTCCCAAAATGCTGGGATTACATGTGTGACCTACTATGCCCAGCTGAGATGCATATTAACACTACAATGAGATATTGTTTCATACTCAAAAACATTTTATAAATAAAATTTTTACATATATAGATATATATGTATGTATACATATATTTGCTTTTTCTATATATACACATACATACGTATACATATAATACATGTATATTATATATATTATACATATGTTTCCAATTAACTACTATACTGAAGTTCATATTAGTAAATCCTTTGATTTTCATTAGTTTGTATGAGTATCCTTATTGCTTAAGCAACATATTTAGTTTTGTCTGTTTTTACCTTTACTGTATTTTTTTTTTTTCCAAGACGGAGTCTTACTCTGTCACCCAGGCTGGAGTGCAGTGGCACAATCTTGGCTCACTACAACCTCCACTCCCAGGTTCAAGGGATTCTTCTGCTTCAGCTTCCTGAGTAGCTGGGACTGCAGGTGTGAGCCACCACACCCGGCTAATTTTTGTATTTTTATTAGAGAGCCAGATTACCATAAAAGCCAGGCTGGTCTCAAACTCCTGACCTCGGATCTCCCTCGCCTCGCCTCCCAAAGTGCTGGGATTACAGGTGTGAGCCACCACACCAGCCCTGATCTTTACTGTATTTGTGCTCTTACTAAATATATATGTATGTATAGAGAAAGACAGGGAAAAAAGCAAATATATATAAAAGCATAGGAGTGAGAAATGCCAAACTCCCTAAGTTGTACAGTGGGCACATGGTTGTTCTTTACACTAATTGTTGTATATTTTAATATTGACTTTTTTATTAAGAGTAGATAGTAGAGGCCGGGCGCGGTGGCTCAAGCCTGTAATCCCAGCACTTTGGGAGGCCGAGGCGGGTGGATCAGGCCAGAGATCGAGACCATCCTGGCTAACATGGTGAAACCCCATCTCTACTAAAAATAATAAAAAAAAAAAACTAGCCGCATGGGTATGGCTTCAGTCCCAGCTACTCGGAGGCTGAGGAAGGAGAATGGCGTGAACCTGGGAGGCGAGCTGCAGTGAGCCGAGATCACGCCACTGCACTCCAGCCTGGCAGATATTAAGGCGAGACTCCGTCCAAAAAAAAAAAAAAGAGTAAATAGTAGATAGTAGTTCAGCAGGAGGAAGTGAAGCAAGAAGCTATTCTAGAGAGAAGAAATTGTACTGGAGAGGGCAGGCTGTGTTCAGGAAACAAAGTGTCATCATTCTGCTTGGCAGAATAAAAGACATTTTTTCTTTGTCAGAAGAGCAGCAACTTGCATTTGTGCACTTTATAAAATACTTTCATGTGCTCCCACCAGTTAATTATCAACTTGAAGAACAAGTATTCCATTCGATACATGAGGAAACAGGCTCAGAAAGAATAAGCGATATATCTGTGAATATTTTTTGGCAGAGAAAAATCTTAAAAGGATATACAACAAACGGTAGTGGTTATCTCTGGGAAGTGGAATTTACTGTTTGCTTAATTGTATTTTCTGATATTTCTATAAATGAACATGAAATAAAAGATAATAAAGTAGAGAGAGGGAAGGAAAACAGGAAAACAAAGATTTTCTCAAAATCAAACGTTCATGCTTTTTTGAGACGGAGTCCGCCAGGTCGCCCAGGCTGGAGTGCAGTATTGGATCTCGCCCACTGCAAGCCCACCCGGTTTTAATGCCTATTCTTCTTGCCTTCAGCCTACCGAGTAGCCGGGACTACAGGCTACTCACCACCGGCCTGGCTAGTTTTTTGTATTTTTTTTTCCTCTGAGGCGAGTCCGCCTCTGTCGCCCAGGCTGGAGTGCAGTGGCCGATCTCAGCTCACTGCAAGCTCCGCCTCCCCGGGAGTTCCCCGCCATTCTCCCGCTTCAGCCTCCCAGGCTGGGACTACAGGCTCACCACCGCCTCCCGCTAGTTTTTTGTATTTTTAGTAGAGACGGGTTTCACTGCAGCTAGCTACAGGATGGTCTCAACTCCTGACTGATCCCGCCTGGGCCTCCCAAAGTGCTGGGATTACAGGCTTGAGCCACAGCGCCCGGCCACCTTCATGCTTTTATATTCCCAATCCTGCTCTGATTTACACTAATGACAACAACAGAAGAAATACAAGAAAGATTCTAACATAGAAAAAAATGTTCAACTTCACTGGTAATCAAAGAAATGCAAATTAAAACAATATGTAAGAATAATGTATATTAAATTAGCAAAACTTTTTTAAAGATGAGGGTGTGATGAGACTAGTAGCCATTTACTGTTGGGAACACTGTAAATTGATACAATAGCTTTGAAAATTATTCCGCAGTGGCCAGGTGTGGTGAGCATTACCTGTAATCCCAGCCTGGGAGGTCGGCGGCAGATCACCTGGAGGCCAGGAGTTTGAACCAGCTGGTTATCATGGTGAAACCCTGTCTCTACTAAAAATCACGTGGGCTGGCTGGCATGGTGGTGCACACCTGAATCCCAGTTGGCCAAGAGGCTGAGAATCGCTAGAACTCAGGAGGCAGTTGCAGTGAGCCGAGATCGTAAAGACCAAGCACTCAGCCTGGGTGACAGAGCAAGACCTGTCTCAAAAAAAAAAGAAAAAAAAAAAAAAAATTCCCCAGCAAGTAAGGAAGGTGTAAAATTGTTCTCATCCTGTGAAAATCTAAAATGTGGAAAGTTTTTTTCTGGGGAGCAACAAAACATTCATATGAGCATTTTTAATGCAGTAGGGCATCCCCAATTCAGACACCAGGTCCAAGATTGACTGTTTTTTTTTTTTTTTTTTTTGAGACGGAGTCTCGCTGTGCTCCCAGGCTGGAGTGCAGTGGCCTGATCTCGCTCACTGCAAAGCTCCTCCGGCCCGGTTCACGCCATTCTCACCAGCCTCCAAGTAGCTGAGACTACAGGCTCAGCCACCACTCGCTAGTTTTTAGAGTTTTTCAGTAGAGACGGGTTACCCATGTTAGCCAGGATAGTCTCGACCTCCTGACCTCGGATCCACCACCGGGCCTCCCAAAGTGCTGGATTACAGGCTTGAGCCATACCGCCCAAGATTGACTGTTTATAGAAAGATGGCTTATACTCTTTTGGACATTTGTTTGCTCTAATTTATACACAGAAAGGAGCAGAGGGTGTTTTGGAGTTTGTTGGAGGGGCGTTTGCTGAAGGAAATATAAGAAAATGTGTGTGTGTGCATGTGTTTGACTGGGAATGAAGGAACTGATCTAGTGTCTGTTCAGGGTCCAGGCACTCAGATTACTCTTTTTCCCCCTCAGTATAACTCAATGAGATTTGAGGGAAAAAGGTCAATCTCGGGAGAAGTGTTCTGTTTTCTTATTTGCTTTCTTTTATTTTTCTTGTGAAATACATTGTAAATGAAAAGCATATAAGTAATGCATATTAACAATTTAAATAATTATTTCACAAAGAAAACCTGTGTACTCAGCACCCAACTTAAGAAATAGAAACCGATGGCAGTGGTGGGCGGATTACTTGAGACCAGGAGTTTGAGACCAGCCTGGCCAACATGGTGAAACTCCGTCTCTACTAAAATTACAAAAATTAGCTGGGTGTGGTGGTGCATGCTTGTAATCCCAGCTATTTGGGAGGCTGAGACAGAAGAATCACTTGAACCCAGGAGGCAGAGGTTGCAGTGATCTGAGATCCTGCCACTGCACTCCAGCCTTGGTGACAGAATGAGACTTGGTCTCAAAACAAATCAAAACAAACAAACAAAAAAGAAATAGAAACTTTGCACCTTTCTCTCCCATTCCAAATAATTACTATACTGAAGTTTGTATTAGTAAATTCTTTGATTTTCATTAGTTTGTGTATCCTTATTGCTTAAGCAATATATTGTTTAGTTTTGCCTCTTTTTTACCTTTACTGTATTTTTACTCTTACTAAATATATATTTCTTTTTTTTTTTTTGAGACGGAGTCTCGGCTTCTGTCACCTGTAGGTTGAGGCTGTGTGGCTCTTCTGATCTCAGCTCACTGCAAGCTCCGCCTCCCGGGTTTACGCCATTCTCCTGCCTCAGCCTCCCGAGTAGCTGGGACTACAGGCGCCCGCCACTTCGCCCGGCTAGCTTTTCGTATTTTTTAGTAGAGACGGGGTTTCACCGTGTTAGCCAGGATGGTCTCGATCTCCTGACCTCGTGATCCACCCGTCTCGGCCTCCCAAAGTGCTGGGATTACAGGCTTGAGCCACCTCGCCCGGCCTTAAACATATATTTCTATGTCTTGCTTTTTACACTCAATATTGTTTGAAGCTTGTCTGTGTTGATGCATGTAACTGTAGTCTGCCAGTTTTCCTTGATGGATAGCATTCGATATGTAAATTACCAACTTGCTCAGAAGTGCAGCCACTAAATCCTCATTTTGAGCAATCACCCCAAGTAAGACTGATGCAGGGTGACTTTTGCTCACACTTCAGGAATTACTGTCTTAGAGGACAAAATCCGAGCTCTTACCTCCCAGTTTCCCAACTCTCTACATCAGCCTTTTATTTTTAATTTTAGTAGAACTGTTTGTTTTCCTTTTCCAAAAATATTTTCTCATCATTTTTCACCTATATAATTCTTATGCTTTAAGTCTCTCCATTAAACTATAAACTCCTCCAAAGATTATCATTATTATCATTGTTGTCACTGACATTTATGGAGCAGATACAATATACCAGGTAGTTAGTACAAAGAGTTTTTCATGGATCATCTCATTAATCCTTGTCCAACCCCATGAAGAAGATTCTGGGATTAGCATCATTTTACAGATAAGGAAGTAAGGGTCAGAGAGATTAAGTAACTTGCCCAAAGTTAAACAGCTCTGGAATGTGGATCTCTAACCATCTTACTTGTCTTTGAACCTCTAGGATCTAGGGTAGGACTTTTGGTGTGTGGAAGGCACTTGATTAATGTCTGTTGAGCTGCACTGAAAGGAAAAGTCAAGGAGACCAGATGGAAAACAATCCATTTAGTTCAGATGATGGCAGTGGGGATGGAAAAGAGGAGCTGGAAATAAGACTTGGCATGCCAGACTATTACAGAGCTGAATATGGGGAGTGAGGTCGGGGGAGGGAATGAGGAAGGGACAAGGCATTTCCATTTTTTCGCTTTGAGCACTTCTGTATTTTTTGGAAATGTTTTCAGCAACCATGTGATGCTTTTATAATTTTTTTTTAAAGAAGAGAAAGTGTAGAGGCAGCAACTACGTGACTAGGCACCGGCAAAATATGGAAAAAAAAGGACAAAAAGAAACCCAAGCTGACCAGGAGGCTTCTGGCAAGGCAATGTAGGAGAATGGGGAATTGAAGTCAGAAAGAGAAATGCCTGGGGGAATGCTTCTAGGGGAGATACTGACTGTAATTTGGAGAGTCTGGGTTTGGGAAGCAGCAGGTCATCTGGGGGAGGTCTCCACCAAGTAGCTAGACTTGTAGGTCTGAAATTCGGGAGAGAGGCTGAGCCAGACCCATGCTCTGAGAAATGATGGTTGAAGTCATAAGCTTAATGTGCAGAACAAAAAAGAAAGAAGAAAGAAGACCTCAACCAGAGTGTTGACGCGTCAGGCATATCTGAGTAGAAGAAGAGCCAGGCCGGGCGCGGTGGCTCACTCCTAGAATCCCAGCACTTTGGGAGGCCGAGGCAGGCAGATCACCTGAGGCAGTTCAAGACCAGCCTAGTGTAACCCCTGTCTCTACCAAAAGTACAAAAATTAGCTGGGCCTGTGGTCCCAGCTACTCCAGAGGCTGAGGCACCACAATCCCTTGAACCTGGGAGGTGGAGGTTGCAGTGAACTGGTGAGCCGAGATCGTGCCACTGCACTCCAGCCTGGGCAACAAAGCAAGACTTTGTCTCAAAAACAAAACAAAACAAAACAAAAACCAGAGGAGCCAGGGAAGGTACTTGAAGAGGAGCATCCAGAAATGTAGGCGAATCATCTCACAACCTCATAATCACCAATGGAAAAGATAATTTTTTTAAAAAGGCATATGGGCCTGGTGCAGTAGCTCACACCTGTAATCCCAGCACTTTGGGAGGCCAAGATGGGACAGTTGCTTGAGGTCAGGAGTTCAAGAGCAGCCTGGGCAACAAAGGGGGACCCTGTCTCTATCAAAATTATTATCATTATTATTGTTGGAGATGGAGTTTCGCTCTTGTCACCCAGGTTGGAGTGCAATGGCACGATCTCGACTCACTGCAACCTCCGCCTCCCAGGTTCAAGTGATTCTCCTGCCTCAGCCTCATGAGTAGCTGGGATTACAGGTGCCCACCACCACGCCTGGCTAATTTTTGTACTTTTACTAGAGACAGCATTTCACCATATTGGCCAGGCTGGTCCTGACCTCAGGTGATCCACTTGCCTTGGCCTCCCAAAGTGCTGGGATTACAAGCATGAGCCACCACACTTGGCCTCTACCAAAAAATTTAAAAGGCCGGGCTTGGTGGCATGTGCCTCTAGTCCTAGCTGCTACTCAGGAGGCTGAGACAGGAGGATTGCTTGAGCCTGGGAGGTTGAGGCTTCAGTGAGTCATGATCACACCACTGCACTCCAGCCTCAGCAAAAGAGCAAGACCCCATCTCTAAAAAATAATAAAAAAACATATGTAAATGGCATCAAACAGTAAAGAGTTCTTTTATTTTTTTTTAAGAGACAAGTTTTAGCTCTGTCATGCAATCTGGAGTACAGTGGTACGATCACAGCTCACCGCAGCCTTGAACTCCTGGGCTCAGGCAATCCTCAATCCTCCCACCTCAGCCTCCCAAGTACTTGGGATGACAGGCGCACATCACCATGCCTGTCTAATTTGTTGAAACTATTTTTTTGTGGAGACAGGGTCTGGCTATGGTGCCTAGGCTGGTCTTAAACTTCTGGGCTCAAGCAATCCTCTGGCTTCAGCCTCCCAAAGTGCTGGCATTACAGGTGTGAGCCACCACACTCAGCCCTAAAAGACCTTTGAGGGTCCAGTTGTAGAAGCATGCTAGGGTAAGTGGCCCTATTAAAAGGGCCTAGGCATGATAACCCTGAGAATATCTACATGTGAGTGGAAGTTTGACAAAAGGGGAAGAGAAGGACTGCAATGATAAGGTCTAGGAGGCATTATTTCGAGGTAAAAGAAGGGTTAGAGATCTTGTCTTTTTGTTGTGGTGCCTGCCCTGGTGCTTGGTGATAACAATTACTCGCTGGAGACTTACTTTACATCATGGATTGTCTCAAAGCCTTTAGTTTTTTTCTCCATAATATGACCTACACATAGCGGCCAAATTGACCTTCTGAAGTGCTGATCACGTCTCTCCTCTCCTATAAAACCACCAGCTACGCCCTTTTCTCTAGAGAGTAAGATCCAAACTCTTTAGTTTGGCAGCTAAGAACCTTCTTGGTGTGACCTTCGCTCGCTCACCTGGCCAGTTTTGTCTCACTCTGCTACTTTTCCAGCACAATGAGATCCTTGCCCATAAGCATGCACTCATTAATTCATCCAGTAAACACATATTGAGCACCTACCATGTGCCAGGCACTGTTCTAAGTGCCATGGAAAGAATGGAAACAAGAGAAATGACTCCCACCTTTTGCGGAGTTTACCAAAAACAAATCAATAAGAAATTATCAGACAGGTATAAGGACTTTGATGAAAAAAGAGGATAATGTGATGGAGGGTGACTAATTTAGATTGGATAATTAGGGAAAGTCTTCCTAAGGAGATTGGTTTAGGCTGAACCCTGGTTGACAAATAGGAGGCAATGCAAAGGTCTGGGCGAGGAACATTCTGGGCAGAGGGAACAATTAGTACCAAGGGTCTAAAGAGCGCACAACCTTGGCATGACCAAGGAGCAGAGAACTCAAGAGTGCTGAGATGAGGCAAGGGAGAGGGAAGGGGACATCACAAGAGGCTGGAGGGGGAGAGGACAAAACCACAAGGGCCTCTTAGGCCTGGGTAAGGATTTGGGTCTTCATTCTAAAAGCAATGGAAAGCTGCTGAGAAGTGATGTGATTCGATTTAGGATTTTAAAAGTTCACTCTGGTTTCTGTGAGTGAAACCAGAGTTTTTTCAGAGCAAAAATAGTATCAGGAAGATCAGTTTGGAGGCTGCTGCAGGAATTCATGTAAGAGATTGGTCATTTGGGACTGAAGAGTGGCAGTGAAGACGGACAGGTTTGACAGATACGTTTGAGAGGAATCTGGGAGGTAAAATTAATGGGTCTTGGTGATGACCTCAATTTTGGAGTGAGAAAGAACGGATATGTGGAGCATGTTAAAGCAGCAAATCATCTAGTCATGAGGTAGAAAGAAAAGAAAACTATAGAAAGGGTTACCTCCACTCTCAGCAATAGTATTGAAATATTCCCTGCTCACGGCTGGGGGAGGATGGGCAGGAAGACAGGGAGGAGAGAGGGGATTGGCAGGGCCACAAAGCAAATCTCACATTGCCCTTCGAGAGCTCCATTTTACCATAGCTGTACAACATGAAAATCAAAGTGATAGGTGGCCAGGTGTGGTGGCTCTTGCCTGTAATCCCAGTACTTTGGGAGGCCAAGGCAGGTGGATCTCCTGAGGTCAGAAGTTCAAGACCCACCTGGCCAACATGGTGAAACCCTGTCTCTACTTAACATATAAAATTAGCCAGACGTGGTGGCATGCATCTGTGATCCCAGCTACTCGGGAGGCTGAGGCAGGAGAATTGCTTGAACCTGGGAGGCAGAGGGTGCAGTGAGCGAAGATCACGCCATTGCACTCCAGCCTGAGCAACAGAGCAAGACTTCGTCTCAAAAAAAACAAAAACAAAAACAAACAAACAAAAACAGAGCTTACATCTTACAATAACTGAATAACATGAAAAACAAACAAAATGATAGGTGGCCAGGCACAGTGGCTCACGCCTGTAATCCCAGCACTTTGGGAGGCTGAGGCGGGTGGAGCACCTGAGGTCAGGAGTTCGAGACTAGGTGTGATCTCAGCTCACTGCAGCCTCCATTTCCTGGGTTCAAGCAATTCTCCTGCCTCAGCCTCCTGAGTAGGCGGGATTACAGGCACATGCCACCACACCTGGATAATTTTTGTATTTTTAGTATAGGTGGGGTTTTGCCAAGTTGGCCAGGCTGGTCTCAAACTCCTGACCTCAGGTGGTCCTCCCGCCTCAGCCTCCCAGAGTGCTGGGATTACAGGCATGAGCCACTGTGCCAAGCCTGAATCTGCATTTCTGAAAAGTTTCCAGATAACGCTGATGCTACTAGTCTGGGCTCACAGTTTGAGAACCACTGCACTGGATTAACTAAAAAAAACTTTCTGGTCAATTATCTAATGATGCTTTCAAAAACGGAGCTAAGGTTATCAGCTGAGTTCTATCCTTCATGAGCCACAGTACTCAGATGGCATTCCATGTAATGGAAGAGAATGAAAGAAAAAACCTTTAATCCGTCACTTTGTTCTCTAAAAAGTGGTAACTACCCAGCTCCCTCCTTAACCCCTTGCACCTGCGCTTACTCCTCCACTTCCATTCCACCAGGATGAAGGACCCCAGCACAGGATCTTGCAAAGCTCCCTAGAACTACACCCCTCCATCATTTCCAAATTCAGACTGGTTTAATGGATGTAATATGGGTCCTCTGGTCCTGTAGTGTCTCACAGGCACTGTAGCAAATCCCAGAGCTGGTCTGTTGTTGCAGAGGAGGACTGCAAGCTGGAAATCTAGTGACTTGCAGCCAAATCTGGCCCTTCCGTTAACTATGTGGCCCATGATGAGTCATGTCATTTAGCATTTTTACACCCTAAGTTTCAACAGTTTTTTTTTTAAGTCCCCCAGTATGAGAGAAAAGGGAATACTTAAAGAAATATTAGCCAAAATTTTCTTGGAAAAAAGACATTAGCAACAGAACTGTAACATTAGAGATATTACATTTATAGTTAACCAACAAAGAGCGTGCGTGTGTGTGTGTGTGTGTGTATTTTTAGATCTTCACAACAACCTTGTGAGGTAGGTAAAACTTGAGGCTGAGAGAAGATGAAAGTCTGGCCAAATTAAGTATCAGAGCCAGGACTCAAATACTTTACCTTCTCAATGAAGTCAGTGTTCTTTCCAACACACTGCCTTCCCTCAATTGATTTCAGTTGAATGTAGGAATGTACTAGTGCATAACCTGGATGGCCCTAAAAGGATCAGAGAATTATATTAACCTAAAACTAAATGGCCAATGACTCAGCAAATTAGAAAACAAGAGTTGTTAGTCTTCAGCTAAATGCCACGGAGGACCCCTGCAATATCATTTGACATTCTCAGCAATTTTGCTTCCACAATTTTACAGTCCTCTACCAGGTCCCTGTGGCTTGTTCATTGTAGGATATTTTCTGTGTGTCAGATGACAGCAAACCTCCTGTAGAAGTACCTCATACACTGCCATTTCAAAGAGCTTCTGAAATTCTTTCAGTCTCCAAGTCACAAGACCGCAAACATCCTCTAAGATAATTCAGCCTTGTCATGGCAGTGAGACATCTGGTGACTAATGCCTGCACAGCACTGAACTGGGAGTGCATTTCCATTTTATTCAATTTGTGTATTCCAATGCCAAACCTTCCAGTTATAATCTAATTTCTTTCAAGTTCTGAGCTTGGGGTGGGGGGATTACACTAATAAATTTCTAATTGAGTAATAAGACTGATAAAAGTCACCAATCTTGTATTGAGTGTCTTTTAAGGGCCAGGTAGTGCATTAAAGGCTTTATATAAGACCTCAAATATTAATCATTAATAATGATGTGACCATTTAGTTATTGAGCATCTATGTTGTGCCAGGCACTGTACTAGGTGGTTAATGTATGATCTCTAGGCCACATTTTTCTCATTTCTCATTTAGTAACTAGGCATCAACTTTTTTTTTTTTTGGAGATGGAGTCTCACTCTGTTGCCCAGGCTGGAGTGCAGTGGCGTGATCTCAGCTCACTGCAACCTGCACCTTCCGGGTTCAAATGATTCTTCTGCCTCACCCTTCTGAGTAGCTGGGACTACGGGTGCGTGCCACCACGCCCAGCTAATTTTTTTTTTGAGACAGGTCTCACTCTGGCCGCCCAGGCTGGAGTGCAGTGGCTCAATCTTGGCTTGCGTTGCAAGCTCCGCCTCTGGGTTCACGCCCGTCTCCTGCCTCAGCCTCCTGAGCAGCTGGGACTGGCCGCCACCACGCCTGGCTGTTTTTGTATTTTTAGTAGAGACGGGGTTTCACCGTGTTAGCCAGGCTGGTCTCAAACTCCTGACCTCAAGTGATCCACCCGCCTTGGCCTCCCAAAAGTGCTAGGATTACAAGCGTGAGCCACCACGCCTGGCCAGCATCAACTATTAAACTCACATTTCCCTAAGAGTCAGTCACACACTGAAGGAATGCCTTTTGTATTCAGACCGTTGTTTGGTCCCTTTAAGTTTATCCTCTATAACATAGACAAGAAAGAGGGAGGATAGATCAGGGCCTAAATTGAGCCACTGATGCCCAGGTTTTCTCTATTTGGGGTGCTTGAAGACAGTAGCAATGAAAATTCACAAGGGAGCAGCAGAACACTAAAGACTATTTCCTAAACCAAATGGGTGTTTTGATGGCATGAAAGATGCGCTTTCTGACGGAAGCTCTTGTTACATTTACTACAGTGGAAAGGTTTTTCTCCTGTATGCGTTCTCTGGTGTGTGAGGAAATGGGAACGCTGATTGAAGGTCTTGCCACACTCAGGACATCGATAGGGCCTGTCTCCTAAGTGGATTCTCTGATGGGTAATAAAGTGGGAGCTCTGATTGAAGCTCTTCCCACACTCCCCACATTTGTACGGTCTTTCTCCTGTGTGGATTCGTTGGTGCTTAATGAGGGCGGAGCTGTCAGTGAATCCTTTCCCACAGTTTTCACACTTAAAAGGTCTCTCACCTGTGTGTGTTCTTTGGTGCGTGACTAAATGTGAGCTCTGACTGAAGCTTTTGTGGCAGTCAGGACAACTGAAAGGTCTTTCTCCTGAATGAGTACTCATGTGAGCTACAAAATGAGAACTATCTCTGAAGCCCTTCCCACACTCTGGGCATTTGAAGGGCCGTTCTCCCGTGTGGGTTCGTTGGTGCTTAATCAAATCTGAGCTCTGGCTAAAACTCTCCCCACAGTCATTACACCTGTAAGGCTTCACCCCTGTGTGGGTCCTCTGGTGAGTGATGAAATTTGAGCTTCGACTGAAGCTTTTGTGACATTCCAGGCACGTGTAGGGCTTCTCGCCTGTGTGGGTTCTTTGGTGCATTATGAGGTGTGGCTTCCGCCCAAAAGTCTTCCCACACTCTGGGCACTCAT
Source organism: Papio anubis (assembly GCF_008728515.1). Lineage (NCBI taxonomy): Eukaryota > Metazoa > Chordata > Mammalia > Primates > Cercopithecidae > Papio > Papio anubis. The sequence continues at coordinate 98,754,811 of NC_044982.1, forward strand.
AGGGTTTCTCCCCTGTGTGGGTTCTCTGATGTTTGATGAGTGTTGAGCTGTCGCTGAATTTTTTCTCACACCCCTTGCATTGGTAGGGCTTCTCTCCTGTGTGTGTTCTGCGATGGGTGACAAGGTCTGAGCTCTGTTTGAAGCCTTTCCCACACTCAATGCACGTATAGGGCCTCTCGCCAGTGTGGGTTCTTAGGTGTCTTATGAGATAGGAACTCTGGTTAAAGCTTTTCCCGCATTCTGCACACATAGGCTTCTCTCCTACATATCCATCCAGGAGCTTGTTTAAATCCCTCTCCTGTGAAAAGGGCTCCAGCTGGTCCTCTCCTGGAAGGGTTCCATGTTGCCCTTCTAATTCTAGGCCTCGCTCCCAGTTTCCTCCCCAACTAAGAGTATGAGAAAGATCTTTATTGGTTCTTTCTGAAGATGTTCCACATTGTTCTGCTGTTTCAGAAATGTCCTGATTGAGCTTTGCCACCTGATGCTCAAAGTCTGAAAAATTAATGTAGGTAACAGAGAATAAAGTTATCAGTTACCAGGAAGGAATATCAGAAAACAGTGAAAAAGATTAAAATCCCTGTTTCTGTAGCAGATTGCACTTAATTCAACCGTTCTGCTTTTCACTTTGTGAAAAGTTTATTGAGGTTCATTGAGCTGTCAGAACACATGAATTCCTAAACTTTTTAAATTTTAAGATGGCCAGATGAATCTTGATATCCTTCAAGTGAAGACCACATATTGTCAATATTGGGCAGTTTCTTTAGAAGATATTAAAGGTTTAGGCCAGGCGTGGTGGCTCACGCCTGTAATCCCAGCACTTTGCGAGGCCGAAGCATGCAGAGCACTTGAGGTTAGGAGTTCGAGACCAGCCTGGCCAACGTGGTGAAACTCCATCTCTACTAAAAATACAAAAATTAGCTTGGCATGGTGGTGGATGCCTATAGTCCCAGCTACTCGGGAGGCTGAGGCAGGAGAATCACTTGAACCCAGGAGGCGGAGGTTGCTTTGAGCAGAGATTGTGTCACTGCACTCCAGGCTGGGAGACAGAGGGAGACTCCATCTCAGAAAAAACATAGGTTAGACAAAAGTGAAATGCTTAGTCAAAATGTAGACTTTATTTAGTCAACTACTGACCATTAAGTCAAATTTAAATGTCTGCTAGTAGGAACAAAATTCTAGGGCGGCATTCCAAATTCTTCATCTAAACAAGGCTGAAATGCTAGATTTCCTTCCACTGGGGAGCACTCACATCTCACCTGCGTGGCTTTCCCTCAGGATCTTTCTCGCCTCAAAGTTTTGGAGTGGTAGGACCCATGGCTCTTCTTTCTGCTCCAACTGGGAGATTACACTAGGCCTGGAAATTCTACACAGGAATGTAAACATAGGATGTGAGTCTGAGTCAATCACACAAGGCCTGACCAAAATCCAAGCCCTACTCCCTACCTAGATATGAGAGAACACCAGGGAAACTCTAACATGTATTTGGTCTCATTAAAAGTACAGCCATGGTACAGTGATAAAACAGGGTGATTTCCCCAAAATACTAAGAAAAAAAAGCTCTTTTCCTCCCATAAAAACAAAAACAAAACAAAACAAAAAAAAACAGACTCAGTTGACAGAAACTCTGAATAAGTAAATACAATAACCATTTCTGAAGGCACAAGGCTGAAGTTAAATATGGAGAGGGTTTGATCAGAAACAAAGCTGCCATGACCTCACCCTTAGAAAGAATAAAGGAAGTTAACTATAATGTTGGGCTTTAAAATTTTCCCAGAACGGCAGCAGTCAAAAAAGCCACAAGAAAAAGATAAACACTTGTTAAGTAGCCTATAAATATATGAAAAATGTTTAACCTCACTATAATCAAAGAAATTCCATTATAACAATGATACACTGAGGCAATATAGTGTAGAGATAATGAGTACAAACTCAGCATTCACACTGCCTGGGTTTGAGTCATAATCCTGCCTCTTACAAGCTGTGTGGCCTTAAGAAAGTTACTTAAACTCTGTGCCTCGATGTCTTCATCAATAAAATAGGGATAAGAGGCCGGGCGCGGTGACTCACGCCTGTAATCCCAGAACTTTGGGAGGCCGAGGCAGGCGGATCACGAGGTCAGGAGTTTGAGACCAGCCTGGCCAACATAGTGAAACCCCGTCTCTACTAAAAATAGCCGGGCATGATGGCACAGGCCTGTAGTCCCAGTTACTTGGGAGGCTGAGGCAGGAGAATCACTTGAACCTGGGAGGCAGAGGTTGTGGTGAACTGAGGTCACACCACTGCACTCCAGCCTGGGCTACAGAGTGAGACTTTATCTCAAAAAAAAAAAAAAAAAAGGGATAACAATAAGATCCATTGGCTAGGTGCAGTAGCTCACACCTGTAATCTCAGCACTTTGGGAGGCCAAGGCAGATGGATCACTTGAGGCTAGGAGTTCAAGACCAGCCTGGCCAACACGGAGAAACCCTGTCTCTACTAAAAATACAAAAATTAGCCACATGTGGTGGTGCACACCTGTAATCTCATCTACTTGGGAGGCTGAGGCATGGGAATTGCTTGAGCCTGGGAGATGGAGGTTGCAGTGAGCTGAGATTGCACCACGGCATTCCAGCCTGGGCGACACAGACTCTATCTCCAAAAAAAAAGACTTCAATAAATGTTAACTATCATTGCTATTTTTCCCAGACTCTTTTTTTGTGTTTTGTGTGCATGTTCGTTTTTGAGACAGGCTCTTGCTTTGTCACCCAGGCTGGAGAGCACTGGTACAATCACAGTTCACTGCATCCTCGAGCTCCTGGCTCAAGCTATTCTCTCACCTCAGCCTCCCAAGTAGTTGGGACCACAGGCACAAACCCCTACACCTGGCTAATGTAACTTTTTGTAGAGACAGGGTCTCATTATGTTGCCCAGGCTGGTCTTGAGCTTCAGAGCTCGAGTGGTCCTCCTGCCTCAACCTCCCAAAATGCTGGGATTATAGGCATGAACCACCACACCCAGCCCCAGACTATTTAAATTATTATACCCACTGTGAAAGGTAGAATATAAAGAAATGGATACTTTCATATAATGTTTGTGGGAATAAATCAATTGATTCGATCTTCTTGGAAGGCATTTTGCAAAGTATTAATTACCTTAGAAATGTATCTGTTCTTTGACCTACCAATTCTAGTTCTGAGAATTCTAAGGAAATGATAAAATTATACTTCAATAAAAAAACACTTTTAAAAAATGAGTTAAAAGAGGTTTATCACAACCTGGTGAAAATTTAGAAATGACCTAAATGTCCCACAACAAAGGAATAATTATATAGCTCACTGCAGCCTGGAACTCCTGTGCTCAAGGGATCCTCCTGCCTCAGCCTCCCAAGTAGCTCAGGCAATTGCTATTTTTATAGGTTAAAAAAAGGTCAGATATATGGTTCAATCTAATGTTTGACTTCAACAACAAAATAATATTGTATTCCATAAAACAAAATACTAGGTGGTTATTTTAAGTGATGTAAAGAAAGATATTTATTGTTGTCAAAATATATTCATGATACAACATGGAAGAAAGAATGTGCAGCTGAATGTACAGTATAATCCCAATATTATCCTTTTGTGCTTGTTTTAAAATCGTATACATGCTTAGAAAAATGCTGGTAGGATAGTAACTCTTCAGTGGTGGGATTAGGGATGACGTTTGTTTTCATTTTGATTGTCTTTTGCTTTAATGAGTATACATTACTTGTATAATAGATGAAGTAGGCCAGGTGCAGTGGCTCACGCCTCTAATCCCAGCACTTTGGGAGGCCAAGGCCAGTGGATCACTTGAGGTCAGGAGTTCAAGACCCGCCTGGCCAACATGGTGAAACCTCAACTCTACTAAAAATACAAAAATTAGAGTGCGGTGGCTCTCTCCTGTAATCCCAGCACTTTGGGAGGCCGAAGTGAGCGGATCGCTTGAGGTCAGGAGTTTGAGACCAACCTGGCCCACATGGAGATAACCCATCTCTACTAAAAATACAAAAAAATTATCCAGGAATCGCTTGAACCCAGGAGGCAGAGGTTGCAGTGAGCCGAGATCGCACCACAACACTACAGCCTGGGTGACAGAGAGAGACTCTGCCACAAAAAAAAAAAAAAAAGTAAAGCAGAAGGAAGGGTAGCCAGGATATTTGGGAAAGAGCAATTGGAGGTATTTTATTTGTTTGTTTGTTTGTTTGAGACAGAGTCTTGCTCTATTGCCTAGGCTGGAGTGCAATGGTACGGTCTCAGCTGACTGCAACCTCCGCCTGCCAGGTTCAAGCGATTCTCCTGCTCAGTCTCCAGAGTAACTGGGATTACAGGCGCCTGCTACCACACCCAGCTGATTTTTATATTTTTAGTAGAGATGGGGTTTCATCAAATTGGCCAGGCTGGTCTTGAACTCCTGACCTTGTGATCCACCCACCTCGGCCTATCAAAATGCTGGGATTACAGGCGTGAGCCACTGCGCCCAGCCTGTTTTTAAGTGACAGAAAAAATTACCTCCTTTTCCACAAAGACCTCAGAAGTCTCAAAAGTTAAGTGGCAGAGGTGAGAGTTCAACCCAGGCTGGAAAAGGGGGACAGTAATACATATATCAAAAAATTATGATGAGATATTAAAAAGACAATAAATAGCAAAGATATTTACAAACCATAAAATGCATAAAGACGTAATTCTTTTTCTGCCAAGGAGGCAACAATTAATCTTACAGAGGTCTGGAGCTCTAAGACACCAACATACCAGAGACTACTCAGACCTGGGCCCTTTATCTAAGTCTCAAATTAAAGGAGAGTAGTGGCCAGGCATGGTGGCACCCATAATCCCAGCACTTTGGAAGGTGGAAGCAGTGGATTGCTTGAGCTCAGGAGTTTGAGACCAGCCTGGCCAACATAGCAAAATCCTGTCTCTACTAAAAACACCAAAAACTAGCTGGGCATGGTGGCACATGCCTGTGATCCCAGCTACTCAGGAGGTTGAGTTGGGAGAATTGCTTGAGCCCAGGAGGCAAGGGTTGCAGTGAATCGAGATCACGCCACTGCACTCCAGCCTGGATGACAGAGCGAGACCCCATCTCAAAAAAACAAGATAAATAAATAAAATAAAGGAGAGTAGCATTCTTACCCTTTGATAGCCCATTCTTCTAACTGTGCTGGGTGGCATTCCTGAAGAGGATTCTCTAAGCAGTGTCCAGGTAACCCACTCTTCCCTGAAGTCCTCAGCCACATTATCAAGGGTCATCAGTTCCTAAAGCAAGAGACCTCGATATGCATCAGTAGCTCCCTAGGTATTCTCACCATTGTCTGAAAGCCAAAAAACGGCCATCAGTGTACACAAACAACCCCCCACACCTGATCAGAATGGTCCTGAGGTAAATTCTGTCAACCACAGAGGGTTGCTTTTCTTAGTCTGTTTTTACATACATCTTCTCCTGGCCAACTTTCCCATTACTAAGAGAGGCCTAGGCCTCCCAAACACATCGACAGAACCCAGTCTTTTAGATACATTAACTTTTTGAGGAAAAAATTGTCCATGATGAACAAGGTAAACAAAGGAGAGAGTTGGTAGGTACAATTTGATTTCTGGAAAGCTTTTGATTCTCTCCAACTTCATTTTCCTCAGCAAACAAGGAAATTGTGGACTTAACTATACTCATATTAGTTATGAGAACAGCTGACTTCTTGGCTTGCAGATTTGGGGTCAACCTCAAGGGACAGATTATGCAGAACCCCAAAGGGAACTGTGTTGGATACTACTCTATTTCAAGATCTTAATGGAGTCAGAAATAAGACTGAAAAAGACATTTTTTTTTTAAAAAAAAAGACATGGATAGGTTGTAAAAATAAGTGAAAGTCAATGGGGATAAGCACAAAACACAACTCTTAAAGGCTGAAACCAATCATTAATATATTAATAAATTGACAGCAATATCATGAAAAACATTACTTTTTGGAGGATAGTCAGAGTCAACTACTGGATGGATCAGTAATTTATTCAACAATCAATATGTTGCCAGGCATAGGAGTCACAAAGAAATTAAGATAATGTTTTTTCCCTTTAAAACTTTCCAATACACCAGCCTCAGCAACATATTGAGACCCCTTTCTCTACAAAGAACTTTTAAAAATCAGCCAGGCATGGTGGCATGCACTTGTGGTCCCAGCTACTCAGGAGGCTGAGGTGGGAGGATCACTTCAGCCCAGGAGTTCAAGGCTGCAGTGAGCTATGATGGCGCCACTGCACTCCATGCACTCCAGCCTAGCAACAGAGTGAGCCCCTGTCTCTCCCTTAAAAAAAAAAAAAAAAAATTCAGCCAGCATGACCACCCACTACAAAGAATATTGCATTTCACGGGAGGAAGGACCAGACTAGGGTGAAGAAGTTTTACTCTTTCACATCTTTTGTCCCACTACAAAGCACCTATTTACTACTGGAACACAGATACAGACACAGACACACACACACACACACACACAGACACACTTTTGGGGGAAATATTTATGTATTTACAGACATTATTATTGGTCATTTATAAAGTATTGAGTTTTTAAGGATCTAAAAACCATTGCTCTGGTTTAAAACTTTAACAAGCAACAATAATGTAATTAGAAAGTAAAAATGGTAATAACAGTTTTCAGTATTGGTCGGGCGCTGTGGCTCATGACTGTAATCCCAGCACTTTGGGAGAACGAGATGGGCAGATCACCTGGGGTCAGGAGTTCGAGATCAACCTGGCCAACATGGTGAAACCCTGTCTCTACCAATAATACAAAATTAGCCGGGTGTGGTGGCGCACACCTGTAATCCCAACTACTCGGGAGGCTGCGGCAGGAGAATCGCTTGAACCCGGGAGGCAGAGACTACAGTGAACGGAGATAGCACCGTTGCATTCCAGCCTGGGCAACAAGAGCGAAATCCCCTCTAAAAAAAAAAAAAAAGAAGTAGAAGAAGAAAAAGGAAAAAAAAAAAAAGAGCTTTTAGTATAATTTTTATTTCTACATTCATTACAAAACACAGCTGCAGGGCCCCCTTGCTGGAGACTTCTTAGCCACGGTTATAGAAACCCTGTTTCCCAGCCCGTCCCTTTCCCCATGCGCAGATGACCTCAAAGGCCCCACAGCTCTGAGGGGCTGTGACTAAGTGCCATTGTGAGAATCTCCAGTGCGTTCACCGGGTTTATTAATAGGAACATGACTGCACGCGTGGGGCTGAACCCCGTTCTTCTTCTCGGTGCTGGGGCCCTCACCAGGGTGCGGCGGTAAGAGGGTGGCAGATCAGCTGAAACCCGGGGACCACCATCGAGAAGCAAGAAAACTGATTAAGAGAATGACTTATCTCGACGACGGTATAGAGACCACAGCTACCTCTCCCACACCCCAGCAGGACCCGGGGACTCCCAAAGGCCAGCGTGGGAACCCCTCTGAGAAAACGTCTGGGTGGCGGGCGAGCCCCCTCCACGCCTCTCAGCAGCGCGCCGCTGCCGCCGCAGTCTCCCTCCTTGGATCACTCACCGCCCCAGGGCCCAGCTGGGGATGGAGCAGGAAGTGAGTCCTCCACCGCCGAGCCGCACCCGGCCCGCAACCCCGAGGCGGTCCCTCCCAGAACCCGACCGGGATTCGTGACAGGGCTGTGGGGACACAGGTGGGACTCAGGCTTCGACAGCTCGCAGCCGGAAAGTACCGCCCCTGTCCTCTTGCTATTGGCTTTTTAGTTTCCATGGCTAGAATGTTTCTCTATCCATAGGCTGACAGAGCTATCAATTACCGCCTAGCCTTCTGGGAAACGTAGTCCCGAACAAGACCTCAAAGGACTCGGAGCCTTGGATATCCAGTTCCAAGCGTTGAAAAGTGCTAAACCCAATTCCCCAGCTACCGGCCCCCAGGAACCGCCTGTTTGGAGCCTAAATGCCGTACCCTCAGTGTGGCATCTGCTGATGTGAATCTCCTGGCCTCACCCACCTACCGCGGAGCAGCCTGGTGCCCAACGTGAGGTCTCCCGCGCTCTGGCACCTCGCCCCTCCCCAGCGCAGAGCAGCTCAGCCCTCTGGCCTTTGCAGCCTCTCTTCTGCCCAGTCTTCCACCTCACACCCGGCGGCCGGAGCCTGCAGGGTGTTTGCGGAGGCCGGGTCCCAGACCAACTCAAACTGGACATAAGAAAGGCCCAGCAGACGCCCTTAGGAGAAAACAGACATTCCGTATCCTTCCCTTGGCATCAAACTCCCAGGCGCATCCCCTTTCCGTCTGGTTGATAGCCAGAGGAGGCGGGCGAGGGCATCAAATATTCTGGGAAATGTGATGTTGGGCTTCAAACTGGGGAGGCTCCTGGGTCTCATGTGAAAGCCAGTGGTCACGTTGGGTCGGCCTCTAGCTAAAAAATAATGTCTTTCCTTAAAGTGAAGAAAATGTGCCTGTCTACTCCGTTTGTTGATTCAGTGCAATTTAGAAAAAGAAAGAACATTTTGTGATGTACTATAAAACGCTTAGAATTGCCAGCCATAGAGTTAATGTTGAAGATCCCTTTGATGCTAATTCCACCATTCCTTCAACAAAAATAGGGTGCATTTTCCAGTGGATATTTATTGGGAACATTCTATACTCAAGATCGTTCTGGGAACTGTGGTTACTCGGGAATCATACATAACCATTACCTTCATGAAGTTCACAGGCCAAAAGGGGAGATAAACCATAAAAGGTATCAAAATCCTAAGTAATATTTTGTCTTTTTTTTTCATATAGCCAGTTGCATCTTAGTTATTTTGCTACAATTGTAGTCATCTGCAAGATAACTACATTGCATTTTCAGAAACTCTGTCGACTGTGAACAAATATCTGGTTAGCAGAGGTAGTTAGACGTAGTTAGATTTAGTCAGATGAAAATGAGGAAAATGGAAATCCCAGAGGAGCTCAGTAACAAAGGAATGCCCAGGAAACCTAGGGATTGCCAGGCCTTCTGTAACTGGAACAGAGTTCAGGACCTGGAGAACTGAAGGCATCTTCAGGCCCCTCGGTAAGTCTTTCTAGCATTTTGCCATCAGGGAGATCATGAAGATTACTCTTCAATCTGGGACTGGAGTGGGGAGATGAATGAAGAGTCACAGAATCTGGCTGGTGGCTATCCCCTGTCACTCTCTCCAGCTTCTGTTCCTTCTGCCTTACCTTGTTCTCTCAGCGGTTTGTTCACAATGATCAGGTGTGTGGGGAGTGATGGAAAGGAAGTTTGGTCTCATGACAAGAGCAGTCAGTGCAGGAAACCAATCGTGTACCCGCAATGGCCACCTGAAGAGAGGATCATGACCTGTTGGGGGTTGGGTGCTAAAGGGCGTGGCCGAGAGGAGGCATAGAGGAGGGAGGAAAAACTGTGAAAGGACTTCAAGGAGCATGAAAACAGAGAAAGACTTCAGCAGTTAATAGAACTGAATTTATTTTGTTTTATTTATTTTATTTTATTTTTTGAGACTGAGTCTTGCCCTGTCGCCCAGGCTGGAGTACAATGGCACCACTGCAGCTCACTGCAACCTCCGCCTCCTGGGTTCAAACAATTCTCCTGCCTCAGCCTCCCAAGTAGCTAGGATTACAGGCATGCACCACCACGCCGGCTAATTTTTTATATCTTTAGTAGAGACCGGTTTTCACCATGTTGGCAAAGCTGGTCTCGAACTCCTGACCTCAGGTGATCCGCCTGCCTCGGCCTCCCAAAGTGCTGCGGTTACAGGCGTGAGCCATCGCACCCGGCCAGAACTGATTTTTTTTAAAGAGAGAGTCTATCATCTGTTGCTGTGTAACAAATTACCCCCAAATTTATTGGTTGAAAAACCAAATATTTGGTTTTGTGCTCCCAGCTGTTTGGAAAAGCCGCCAGTATTTCTCCACCTAGCTTTCCTCTACCACCAGGCAGGAGCACCTGAGGTCCCCCTCCCACCCCACATTCCGCCCGCCCGCACACTCGGACCAGCGCTGTTGATATTTCTGCCCCTATTCTGAGCACACGTCAGCGGAGCGAGCGGGACGCGGCCTGCGGTCAGCGGCGAAGAAGGCAGGCCCTGCGCGGGAATCTCGGAAGCCATGTGATTCATCATGAAGTTCCAGTACAAGGAGGACCATCCCTTTGAGTAGCGGAAAAGGGAAGCAGAAAATATCCGGAAGAAATATCTGGACAGGGTCCCTGTGATTGTAGAGAAGGCTCCAAAAGCCAGGGTGCCTGATCTGGACAAGAGGAAGTACCTAGTGCCCTCCGACCTTACCAATGGCCAGTTATACTTCTTAATCCGGAAGAGAATCCACCTGAGACTTGAGGACGCCTTATTCTTCTTTGTCAACAACACAATCCCTCCCACTAGTGCTACCGTGGGCCAACTGTATGAGGACAGTCATGAGGAAGATGATTTTCTGTATGTGGCCTACGGTAATGAGAGTGTCTATGGGAAATGAATGGTTGGAAGCCCAGCAGATGGAAGCATCTGGACTTGGGGGTAGGGGAGGGGTGTATGCGCGACTTGGGGAAAGAGAGGGCGGCTCCCACCGCGAGGAGACAGAAGGTGAAGACATCTAGAAACTACACCGCACACACCGTCATCACATTTTCACATGCTCAATTGATATTTTTTGCTGCTTCCTCAGCTCAGGGAGAAAGCTTATCAGGACGGAGCTGTTGCATTGGCTTTGATAGAGGAATGGGGATGATGTAATTTTACGGCATTCCTGAGATTTAATTTTTGTGCAATTTCATAGAAGGGTCAGGAGGTGGACAAGTTGGGGTCAGAGATGATGGCAGTCCAGCAGCAACTCCCTGTACTCCCTTCTCTTTAGGCACATATTCTATTTTTGACAGTTGCACAAGACAGGTAGGGAAAGGGGACTTGTGGTAGTGGACCATACCTGGGAACCAAAAGAGACCCACTGTAATTGATGCATCGTGGCCCCTGATCTTCCCTGTCCCACACTTCTTTTCTCCTATCCCAGTTACAATCTCACAAACATCACAGTGCCACCCCAGGGGAGGCAGTAGACATCAACCCAGAAATTTAGACAGGGATCTCTTATTTTTGGAAAATAGGGGTTAGGCATGAGGGTGGTTATGATTAAGAAGACAGTTTTTTTTTTTGTTTTTTTTTTGTTTTTTTTTTTTGAGGCGGAGTCTTCACTCTGTCGCCCAGGCTGAAGTGCAGTGGCACCATCTCAGCTCACTGCAAGCTCCGCCTCCCGGGTTCCCGCCATTCTCCTGCCTCAGCCTCCCGAATAGCTGGGACTACAGGCGCCCGCCACCGCGCCCGGCTAATTTTTTTTTTGTATTTTAGTAGAGACGGGGTTTCACCGTGTTAGCCAGGATGGTCTCGATCTCCTGACCTCGTGATCCGCCCGCCTCGGCCTCCCAAAGTGCAGGGATTACAGGCGTGAGCCACCGCGCCCGGCCAAGAAGACAGTTTTGTTATTAAATAGCATTAAACTGGAATTGACAGAGTGTTGATCATCTCTGTCTAAACTGTTCTTTCTCTCTGGTGCTCCTTCTATCACCCCTACCTTGGAATTTAATAAGCTTCAGGCATTTCCAATTGCAGAATAAAACCACTCCTAGCATCTTCTCTAGTATTTTCCATGTATCAGGACAGAGATGTCTTCTGTAGGGAAGGGGCAGGTATGAAGTAAGGTAGATTATCTACACCTCTCACTCATTCAGGATTCTTGCTCCCATGCCACTGTCCCTTCAGTCTCACACAGAAATACTATGTGATGGCCAGCTGCTTCCCTTCTGGGTTATCCACTGCAGCTGCTAGTTAGAAAGGTTTGCAGGGATGACTTTTAGTAAATCATGGGAATTTTACTGATTTATTGATTTGTTATCACTTTTAGGGTTTTTGGGGTGGGAGTGGGGAGTAGGAATTGCACTCAGACATGACATTTCAATTCATCTCTGCAAATGAAAAGGGTTCTTCCTCTTGGGGGAAATCTGTGTGTCAGTTCTGTCAGCTGCAAGTTCTTGTGTAATGAAGTCAATGCCATCAGGCCAAGGAAATAAAATAATTGCTTACCTTAAAAAACAAAACATGTGCCAGGTGCAGTGGATTATGCCTATAATCCCAGCAATTTGGGAAGCTGAGGCAGGAGGATTGCTTGAGCCCAGGAGTTCAAGACCAGCCTGGGCAACATAGCAAGGCCTCGTCTCTACTAAAAATAAAAAAATCAGCCGGGCTTGGTGATGCGTACCTGTAGTCTCGGCTACCTGGGAGACTGAGGTAAGAGGATCACTTGAGCCTGGGGAGACTGAGGCTGCAGTAAGCCAGGATGGCACCACTGCACTCTAGCCTGGAAGACAGAGTGAAACCCTGTCTCAAAAAAAATTATTTTATTTCTGTTGATTAGGAATCTGGAACAGCCTAGGTGAGTATCTCTGAAGGTATCTCACACGGTTGCAGTCTAGACACTGGCTGGGACTACAGTCATCTGAAGGCTTGACTGGGGCCAGACTATCTGCTTGCTCCCAATCTCCCTCATGTGACTATTTCCTCACCTGTAGCTTCTCCTCCCAATGTGTCAGCTGGCTTCCCCAGGGTGAGTGATTAAGATAGAAAGAAGCAGAAGCTGCAATCTAACCTTGGAAGTGATAGACCATCATTTCTGCCATACTCTTTTGGTCACACAGACCAACCCTGGTACAGTGTGGGAGGGGACTACACAAAGGTGTGAATACTTAGAGGCAAGGATCATAGTGGGTGTATTAGTCAGGGTTCTCCAAAGAGACAGAATCAATAGGATATATAGATATAGAGAACCAGGGAAGCCAGTAGTGTGAGTCTGTTTAAGTTCAAAGGCCCAAGAACTTGAGGGGCTGCTGGTGCAAGTCCTGAAGTCTGAAAGCTGAAGAACCTGGAGTTCTAATGTCTGAGATCAAGAGAAGGGTGTCCCAGCTCAGAAGAAAGAGAGAGAAAATTCGCCTTTCATCTGTCCTTTTGCACTATCTGGGCTCTCAGCTGACTGGGTGGTACCATCTACCCTGGGTGAGGGCAGATCTTCCTTATCAGTCTACTAATTTAAATGCCAGTCTCGGCCGGGCGCGGTGGCTCAAGCCTGTAATCCCAGCACTTTGGGAGGCCGAGGCGGGTGGATCACGAGGTCAGGAGATCGAGACCATCCTGGCTAACATGGTGAAACCCCGTCTCTACTAAAAATACAAAAAACTAGCCGGGCGTGGTGGCGGGCGACTGTAGTCCCAGCTACTCGGAGGCTGAGGCAGGAGAATGGCGTGAACCTGGGAGGCGGAGCTTGCAGTGAGCCGAGATCGCGCCACTGCACTCCAGCCTGGGTGACACAGCGCGAGACTCCGTCTCAAAAAAAAAAAAAAAAAAAATGCCAGTCTCTTCCAAACACACTTACAGACATAACCATAAATAATGCTTTCTCAGCTATCTGGGTATTCCTTAATCTAGTCAAGTTGACACCTAAAACTTTTTTTTAGAGACAGGGTCTCACTCTGTTACCCAGGCTTCCATGCAGTGGTGTGATCATAGTTCACTGCAGCCTCAAACTCCCAGGTTCAAGTGATCCTCCCACCTCAGCCTCCCAAGCAGCTAGGACTACAGGCATGTGCTACTGCACCTGGCAAATTTTAAAATTTTTTGTAGAGATGAGGTCTTGCTATGTTGCTGAGGCTGGTCTTGAACTCCTGGGCTCAAGTGAGCCTCCTGCCTCAGTCCCCCGAAGTGCTGGCATTACAGGCTTGAACCACCACACCCAACCGACACCTAAAATTAACCATCATAGTGGGCCACCTTGGAGGCTGACTACCACAGGGACTACAGAGGACTTTAGGACATTGTCCTTGATGTACTCTGTCATGCTCCTATGACAGCTCTTTAAGGAAACTTACAGTAAAGATCTCTATGTATGGGGAACGGGGGAGATGATCCCATTACTCAAACTAGGAGCCTTAGAGACTTCTGCAACCCTTCATGCTACATAGGATCAAAGTCTTGGGTACTACCTCTTACCTTCTTGCTACTCAATTCAGCTATGAATGCCAGTTCTACTCTGTTGCAACCACCGAATGTTGGCTCCAGGATGCTCTATGGGCCAGTTTCCTTCAACACTTCAAAAAAGGAGTAGGCTACAAGGTCCTTTATTTCTGCTTCCCTTCAACTTCTCCGGGGTTCCTATCATTACCCTTCCCTACCTTTCCCATTGATGTTAATTTCCCTGGCCTACCTTTAATCATGCAAGGCTGTCAAGAAGTATATTTATTGGGAACTGCACTTGTCCATATGCAAGAGAAACTTGACTACTGTGGTTTATCCAAATCAGGGATTTTTCTCACGTATCAAGAAGTCGAGAAAGGCTGGTTGCAGTGGCTCGCACCTGTAATCCCAGCAATCTGGGAGACCGAAGTGGTGGGTCACTTGAGGCCAGGAGATTGAGACCAGCCTGGCTAACATGGCAAAACCCTGTCTCTACTAAAAATACAAAAAAGTTAGCTGGCCATGGTGGCGCATGCCTGTAATCCCAGCTACTCAGGAGGCACGAGAATCGCTTGAACCTGGGAGTTAGAGGTTGCAGTGAGCCGAGATTACGCCACTGCACTTCAGCCTGGATGACAGAGAGAGACTCTGTCTCAAAAAAAAAAAAAAAAATCTAGAGATTAGTAATACATGTCTAGTAAAGCAACTCCAGGATGCTGTCAAGGACCTGGGTGTTCTCTGTCTTCCTGCTCTGTCAACCTTGGTGGGTGGCTCTTGTCCTCATAGTCGCTTCCAGTCATCATGGCTGTATTCCAGAATAGAATATTGCTCTGTCATTAAATGTTATTATCACTGAAATTATGCCATAGAACATAGACAAATGAAAGATGTAAAAAAGCGTGTGGCAAAACACACGTGAAATATTATTCCATTTGCATCTGGTGAATATCTGTCACTTGTCTACCAGCACACTATCTTTCTAGGGGAAATAGCACCGGACTTTTCTTTACAGAACAGCACCCCATGCATAGTTCAGATGGGAGCTGCCATCTGCTTACCTGATCCTTCCTCTCCATCACAGGGTCTGGTTTGGAGGTGAGCACTCAACCCAAACCAAGCTGACGGCAGAACTGTGCTATCTGGCCCAAAATGATTTGTCAAGAAGAGCACAGATGACTCATGCTGAGTCTATCAGGGACCTTTCCTGGGACTTTGTAAGCTGGAACCAAAGGAAAAGGACCTGTTCCTTTCTGGAAGTAAAGATGGGAAGATGTGAGTCTGTAGGCCATGGCAGCCGTATTTCCTGCCAGCTGAACCGCATTCCGAGAGAATGAGACGAAGGCAGAGAGAGGGAAGCAGAGGGCAGAAGCTAGAAAACTTTTAAGAGCATTTTGAGTCCTGGGTCACTGAAGCCAGAAATAACTCTGAATTTTCCTTAAGTTTGTTTTATGAGTCAATAAATATTCCCTTCTTGCCTAAGATAGTTTGAGTGGTAAAGTCCAGGCACTTGCAATTCAAACATTTCCCACTAATGCATCATCATTTCTGTTTGAAAAAAGAATCCATGCATATGTATACACATATACACATACATGTACATAAATATAGTACAGGAATACATTTTGCTCATCTGTATTTTAAATCTACCTTAAAGAACACATTAATTTTTAATACCAGTTTTTAGTTTTTAGAATTACCCATTTAAAATTATTCATTGTAAAGAGTCCAGATAATTCACACAAAAGTGAATAAAATTAGAAACAAAATGAGAGGTTTTCATCCTTGCTAATAATAACAAAATAGTGAAATTATCTCAAACCCTTTTAAGCTGAACCACTTCCAGGATAATTAACCAATTCAACTTCTTGGTAGAAATTCAAAACAAAGTATTTAATGTGTAGGTCTAAGTGATTTAAAAGGCTCAGGCAGGGATTATCACCAATTGGTCTGATAATGGACAGTTATCTTAAGAGCTCCCTCTTTACAGATAACAGGGGTCAGCATGCCCACATTTGCAGGAGGGAGGCCTGAGTAGATTTCTGGAGGGCCTCCCCATCTATGCCTGCCAAGATCTGGGAACCAACTTCGTTTCCTGTCTCTGCAACCCCACATCCTTTATAAAAAGACTGTTTTGTGTGCTGTGAACCATATGAGGAAGGCTTTGTGACCTTCGTACACTAATTTTTGCAAGACAGAAATTCTCTATTTAAAGATGCTTGTTGAAGGCGCTATGCCTCATGCCTGTAATCCCAGCACTTTGGGAGGCCGAGGCAGTCAGATCATTTGAGATCAGAAGTTTGAGACCAGCCTGACCAACATGGTAAAACCCCGTCTCTACTATACAAAAATTAGGACAGGTGTGGTGGCTCATGCTTGTAATCCCAGAACTTTGGGAGGCCGAGGCAGGGCAATCACGAGTTGAGGAGTTCGAGACCAGCCTGGCCAACATGGTGAAACCCTGTCTCTACTAAAAATACAAAACCTCCAGCCTGGCCAACGTGGTGAAACCTCATCTCCACTAAAAATACGAAAAACTTAGCCAGGTGTGGTGGTGGGTGCCTGTAATCCCAGCTACTCAGAAGGCCGAGGCTAGAGAATCACTTGAACCCGGGAGGTGGAGGTTGCAGTGGCCGAGATCACACCACTGCACTCCAGCCTGGGAGACAGAGTGAGACTCTGTCTCAAGAAAAAAATAAATAAATAAATAAATAAATAAATAAAAATACAAAAATTAGCCTAGTGTAGTGGCATGCACCTGTAATCCCAGCTACTCGGGAGTCTGAGGCAAGAGAATTGCTTGAACCTGGGAGATGGAGGTTTGCAGTGAGCCGAGACCTTGCCACTGCACTCCAGCCCCGGGGACAGAGTGAGACTCCATCTCAAGAAAAAAAAAAAAATTGTTACATATCTTTCAAGTCTGTGCAATAGGAAAATTGTCTCTGAGCAGAAGCTAGAGTTCAGACATCTCTGGGGAGAGGGAGAGATTCCTTCCTTTCTTTCCCTACTCCATTTGAATCCTCGATGTGTGTTGACATCTGGTGTTTTTTTCTCTTCTTAAAAATTTTTAAATTGATCACGGCTCGTTGCAACCTTCAACTCCCGAGCTCAAGCGATCCTCCTGCCTCGGCCTCCCATATCACAGGAATTACAGGCATGAACCTGTAATGTAAACCCTTTTATGTTTAAAGAGAGGGGAGATTTTTGGTACAGAGGTGCCTAGGGAGGCAGAGAGGACACTGGAACAGTCTGATGTCAGCTGGTTTCTTCTGCCAGCCCATGACAGCAACTGAGAACAGAGGAGTGAGACCTTGGTTCCAGGCAATGCCATGTCCTAATCAGTTGCCGAGGGTGGCTCCCCATGGTAGTGCCACGCCGCTAAGCAGGACTGCTGCAGCGCAGGCAGCGGGGAGGTGGAGGAGGCTGCAGACTAGGGCAGGGGATGTGCTTTGTATGCAAAATGTGCCACCTGTGGAGATTCCCAAATGAAAAGGGAAGGATTTTCTGAATGAGGGTGAGAAAGAACACTGACACCATGTAGTTAAGGAGATGGTGTTTCTCAAATTGCATCTCAAACACCTGGGGAGCTTGCATTTTTTTAAAAAAAAAACTTTTAAACACCTTTTATTAATTTGATCATTTTTCCTTTTAATGACGTTAGCAGCAGCATTATATTTTCAAGGAACCTTGTACATTACACTTACATGGATGATCCAAAATAAATCCACAGTATTTTTGAGTACTCAGGGAACATTAAATATCATATGGCAATTTTTTGGAATATGATGACTTTCACAGCATTTTCTTTTCCTCCTTTGTGGGAACAAAAGAAAGCAATATGCTATTTTTAAAAGTTTCCAGGCAATATGCTAAGTTGGTTTTGTTTTTTAATTTTTTTGAGAAAAAAAATTCACAAGATAAAATTCAAATTTTTGAAGTGTACAGTTCAGTGTGTTATTTTTTGTTTTTTTCTGTTTGTTTGTTTGTTTGTTTGTTTGAGGTGGGGTGTCACTCCGTCACCCAGGCTGGAGTGCAATGGCATGATCTCGGCTCACTGCAACATCTGCCTCCTGGGTTCAAGCTATTCTTCTGTCTCAGCCTCCAGAGTAGCTGGGATTACAGGCAGGTGCCACGATGCCCGGCTAATTTTTGTATTTTTGATAGAAACAGAGTTTCACCATGTTGGCCAGGCTGGTCTCGAACTTGTGATCTCAAGCAATCCACCCGCCTCGGCCTCCCAAAGTGCTGGGATTACAAGCGTAAGTCACTGCACCCGGCCCAGTGTTTTTAAATTTATTCCTAATGTTGCGCAATCATCACCAGCATCTAATTCCACAACATTTCCATCACCCCAAAAGGAAACTCTGTACCCATTGGCAGTGCTTCCCAAATTACCCCCTTCTCCCAGCCCTTGGCAAACACTACTCTACTTTCTGTCTCTATGGTTTTGCCTATTCTGGACATTTTACACGAATGAAATCACACATGTGGCCTTTTGTGTCTGGCTTGTTTCACTTAGTGTAATGTTTCAAGGTTTCTCCATATTGTAGTGTGTACAGTTTCAACCTCCAGGGCTCAAGTGATCCTCCCACCTCAATCCCCCAAGTAGCTGGGACTACAGAGGCACACGCCACCACACCTGGCTAATTTTTGTATTTTTTTAGTAGAGGTGAGGCCTCACCATGTTGCCCAGACTGGTCTCAAACTCCTGGGCTCAGGCGATCCTCCTGCCTCAGTCTCTGGAGTAGCTGGGACCACAGGCATGAGCCACTGCACCCAACTGAATGTACCATTTTTGTTTATCCATTCATCAGTTAATGTGGGAGCTTGCATTTTAAATACATATTCTGATTCAGCCAGTCTAGGATGGGGCTTGAGATTGTGCATTTCTAGCAACTTCCCAGGTGTTGCTTGGGATACTGCTGGTTCAAGGACAACGCTTTTGAGTAGTGAAGATTTAGACACCAAAGTCTACATTTTAGAGCACAGTGATTTAAGATATCAATGTAGACATGAACCTGGAACACACTGGTTAAACACACTGATACATATACACACTTTTTTTTTCAAACAAGCAATAATGAACTCATAGTGTTGATATTATTTAGTAACTTGCTTCTTTAACTTAACCATATTTATGAACATAATGATTCATGGAAACAAATCCACAAAAGCCTCATGACCTATCAGATCGAAATACAACCAAACTGATTCCCAGCCTGAGCTCTGCTGAAACACCCCATTACACTTCCTTTATCAAGGCTAATGAGGTATCGATTTTTAGCATTGAGTTCTGACTTAACCAAAGCCATTACTCATCATGAACACATGAATGAACTTTTGTTTCACAGCCTGGGCTTGACATTAGCAAACATTTCAACACCGCTACCTATAAGCAACAAGTGGTCATATTAATGGTAATTGTAATGAATGCTTGTTATAGACAATGGGAATGCAACATCCCTGGCTTACGAATTTGCCAATTGCTCTTCCCCATTGTGGGTCTTTCTCATAGGAGATGGGCAGTGCCTCTTTTGTGAGAACATTTCTGGGCCAAGGATATCAAGAAACATGTTGGTACACATCAGTCTAAATACATTACCTTATTTCATCTAGAAGGCCACTTATGTACCACCAAGAAAGGGAACGAAACTGCCAATTAAACTCCGACATTCTGTCAATTGTGAGATAAATCCTGATTTCGATGATGTTAAAAGGTAATAACATGGCTGGGCGCGGTGGCTCACGCCTGTGATCCCAGCACTTTGGGAGGCCGAGATGGGCGGATCACCTGAGGTCAGGAGTTCGAAACCAGCCTGGCTAACATGGTGAAACTCTGTCTCTACTAAAAATACAAAAATTAGCCGAGCATAGTGGCGGGCGCCTGTAATCCCAGCTACTCGGGAGGCTGAGGTGGGAGAATCGCTTGTACCAGGGAGGCTGAGGTTGCAGTGAGACGAGATCACGTGACTGTATTCTAGGCTCCGCGACAGAGCAAGACTCCAACTCAAAGAAAAAAAACGGTAATAAAATGTCCATCTCAGAATGAGTGCAATGTGCCAGTGTTCCCACCTGTACCAGACTGGGTTTTTTTTGTTGTTTTCTGTTTTTTTTTTTTTTTTTTTTGAGACAGTCTTGCCCTGTCACCCAGGCTGAAGTGCAAAGGCATGATTATGGCTCACTGCAGCCTCAATGTTTGGGGCTCAAATGATCCTCCCACCTCAGCCCCTAGAGTGGCTGGGGCTACAGACGTGCACCACCACACCCAGCTAATTTAAAAAATCTTTTTTTATAAAGATGGAGGTCTCTCTATGTTGTCCAGACTGGTCTCAAACTCCTGGGCTCAAGTGATCCTTCTGCCTCGGCTTCTCAAAGTGCTGGGATTATGGGCATGAACCGCCAA
This sequence comes from Papio anubis, assembly GCF_008728515.1. Taxonomy (NCBI): domain Eukaryota; kingdom Metazoa; phylum Chordata; class Mammalia; order Primates; family Cercopithecidae; genus Papio; species Papio anubis. Next base: position 98,775,161 of record NC_044982.1, read on the forward strand.
GCCTGGCCCTGTACCAGATTCACTTTACATGCCATTACAAATCCTGCGCTTGCCTTGCTGACCAGAACTCTAGCAACGACTTGCTCTTTGGTGGCTACTCCAGGTTCCTCATGTCACATGAGGGCATGACACAACAGCACCTGGCCTTGTACCAGCATCTCTGCTCCTATCCTCCTGCTATGTGGGTTTCCTGTTGCTATTGATATGAGAGACCCTGTGGACCATATCAAACCCCACGGATGTGCAGTGACTTACCCTCCAGGTTGATGCTTGGCCATAGAGGCTGACACTGCTGTCTTGGGTTCTGGCTTTCTCCATGGCTGCTGGAGGAGTCAGGCGGCTCAGCTCATAAGCTAAAAGGAGTTGACACCCTGAGGGGCAAACTTTGACCAATAGGAGATGGCAGCCTGTAGATAAATGTATTCCCTTCCTTACCCCCTCCCCACCCGGGCCTCTTCCTGTGACTCCACAGACTGTGCAGAGATGCAGTGGCTTACTCTGGCTTCTCAGAGACTTGTTTCCCCTATGCGAGCTCAATTGCTTCTTCTAAGAGTGAGGAGGCAATTGTGTTGCCTAAGTTGTGGTCAGGACCATCATGCACGCTGTTATGTTGACTCGTCCTCGTTGTTTGACTTGTTCCCCTTTTCCCTTTACTCATGCCTTCCTGGGATTCTACACTCTCATAGAGCTTTGCCTCAGGCTCTGTTTTCTAAGGAACCCAGGCTAAGACACCAACTCAACCGACACATTTTGTGGGAATGTGGTCATGTGCCAATGTAAATAGGGAAAAGAGAATGGGTGTGAAAACATAGGAGAGATAGTAGAAGCATTCTGGAATTTTCCAAGATGTCAGTATCAGGACTTAATAATTTTTTACTCACAAAAGGCAGTAGATATAGAAGATCTCTTTATGCTCAGATATAACAGCTACTATTTGCCTTTAGAAGGAAGGAGTAGATCCAACATCTGACTTCTTAGAGATTAATTATAATAATAACAATGAATGGTAATAATAGCTCCTTTGACCGAGCATTTCCACTTCTAAGAATTTATCCTAGAGATACTTATGAATGCAAACAAAGTTGTGTATACAAGACAATATTATGTTGTTTGTCATAATGTTTGTAGTAACAAAAGAGTAGAACAGCCAGGCATGGTGGCACATACCTGTAGCCCCAGCTATTCAGAAGGCTGAGATTGAAGAGTCCCTTGAGCCCAGGAGTTCAAGGCTACAGTACACTATTATGTCACCTGGGCATAGCCACTGCACTCCAGCCTGAGTAACATAGTGAGGCTCCATCTCTAAAAATAATAATAATAATAATAAATGAAAACAACCCAAATCTCAATCAATAGGAGAAAGTCTAAATGAATTATGATTCCAAGGCCATGAAACAGTATGTAGCCATTAAAAATAATGAGGTTGGCTGGGTGCGGTGGCTCATGCCTGTAATCCCAGCACCTAGGAAGGCTGAGGTGGGCAGATCACTTGAGGCCAGGAGTTCAAGACCAGCCTGGCCCACATGGTGAAACTCCATCTCTACTAAAAACATAAAAAATTAGCTGGGTGTGGTGGTGGGTTCCTGTAATCCCAGCTACTCAGGAGGTTGAGGCAGGAGAATCACTTGAACCTGGGAGGCGGAGATTGCAATGAGCCGAGATCACACCACCGCACTCTAGCCTGGGTGACAGAGCAAGACTCTGTCTCAATAATAATGATAATAATGATAATAATAATAATAAAGATAGACCTAAACATTCTGATATGGAATGCTTCCAAGATGTAGTATTACATGAAAAAAGCTTTCAACAGAACAGAATGTGTGGTCTACTAATATTTGTATAAGAAAAGGATCTGGGGCCAGGTGTGGTGGCTCACACCTATAATCCTAGCACTTTGGGAAGCTGAGGCAGGCGGATCACCTGAGGTCAGGAGTTTGAGACCAGCCTGGCTAACATGTTGAAACCCTGTCTCTACTAAAAATACAATAATTAGCTGGGCATGGTGGTGGGCGCCTATAATCCCAGCTACTCGAGAGGTTTAGGCAGGAGAATTGCTTGAACTGGTGAATTGAAGGTTGCAGCAAGCTGAGATTGCGCCACTTCACTCCAGCCTGGGCAAAAGAGTGAAACTCCATCTCAAAAGAAAAAAAAATTAAGAAAAGGATCTGGGCTGAGTGTTGGGGCTCATGCCTGTAATCCCAGCATGTTGGGAGGCCAAGGTGGGTAGATCGCCTGAGGTCAGGAGTTCGAGACCAGCCTGGCCAACATGATGAAACCCAGTTTCTACTAAAAATACAAAAAATTAGCCAGGTGTGGTGTTGGGTGCCTGTAATCCCAGCTATTTGGGAGGCTGAGGCAGGAGAATCACTTGAACCTGGGAGGTGGAGGTTGCAGTGAGCCAAGATTGTGCCATTGCACTTTAGCCTGGGCAATGAGAGCAAAATTCCATCTCAAAAAAAAAAAAAAAAGAAAGAAAGAAAGAAAAAAAAAGATCTGTATATACCTTTCTATAATTCACAGACTATCTGGAAGGATACATAAGAAACTGCTAAGTGGTTACTCTGGAGAAGAGAACTGGGGACCTGTGGCCTGAGCGACAGAGGTGGGAGTGAGTCTTACTTTTCACTGTTTGTTTTGCTTTCAATTTTGAAATTTTATTTTATTTTATTTTATTTTTTGAGATGGAGTCTCATTCCTGTCACGCAGACTGGAGTGCAGTGGCGCAATCTCGGCTCACTGCAACCTCCACCTCCCAGATTCAAGCAATTGTCCTTCCTCAGCCTCCTGAGTTAGCTGGGATTACAGGTGGCACCACCACGGCTAGCTAATTTTTGTAATTTTAGTAGAGCCGGGGTTTCGCCATGTTGGTCAGGCTAGTCTCAAACTCCTGACCTCAGGCGATCCACCCACCTCAGCCTTCCAAAGTGCTAGGATCACAGGCGTGAGCCACCGTGCCTGGCCTGAAATTTTACTTTTATTGTTAATTTTTGTGGGTTCATAGTAGGTTTATATATTTATGGGGTACCTGAGATGTTTTGATACAGGCATGCAGTGCGTAATAATCACATCATGGAAGATTGGTTATCCATCCCCTCAAAAGCCGCTGTGTTACAGACAATCCAATTATATACTCTTTTAGTTATTTATTATTATTTTCTAAAACTGAGACAGGCTCTCACTATGTTGCCCAGGCTGGTCTCAAACTCCTGGGCTCAAGTGATACTCCTGCCTTGGCCTCCCAAAGTGCAGGGATTACAGGCGTGAGTCACTGCACCCAGCCCTCTTTTAGTTATTTTTAAATGTACAATTAAATTATTATTGATTGTAGACTTTTTTTTAACCATATATATTATTACTGTAAACCAAAAATAAAATTCTAAGGCCCCCACCAACCATGTACTTTCTTGGGCAGGGCCCTTTTAAAATTTAACCTGAGGCTGGGCAAGTTGGCTCCTGCCTGAAATCCCAGCACTTTGGGAGCCCAACACAGTGGATCACCCGAGGCCAGGAGTTCGAGACCAGCTTGGCCAACATGGTGAAACCCCATGTCTACTAAAAATACAAAAAATTAGCCAGGCATTATGGTGGGTGCCTGTAGTCCCAGCTACTTGGGAGGCTGAGGCAGGACAGTCGCTTGAACCTGGGAGGCAGAGGCTGCAGTGAGCTGAGATCACGCCACTGCACTGCAGCCTGGGCGACATGAGCAAGACTTCATCTCAAAAAAAAAAAAAAAAATTAACCTGAGAAACTGGTTCAGCCATGAAGGGAAGTGGGGTTCGGACATGCCTCATTATACCTTGCTGGCATTTACATCAACACAGGCATTAAGTCTGATAAGAAACATTTTACAGTGTATTCTCTCTGAAGGCTTCCTCTGAAAATAAGAACTTTGGTCTCTGCAATCCTTTCTGGTTTCCAGAAAGGAAATCCAGGCTTTTCCTTTCCATTGATCCCAGATCTTTAGATAAACTCAACCAACTGTCAACCAGAGAATTTTTAAACCCACCTATAACCTGAAACCCATGCCCCGCTTCTAGTTGTCCCATCTTTCTGAATGAACCAAACCAATGTATTTCTTAAATGTATTTGACTTGCAGTGAGCTTGAGATCCGGCCACTGCACTCCAGCCTGGGCAGTGACAGAGCCAGACTCAGTCTCAAAAAAAAAAAAAAAAAATGTATTTGATTGAAGTCTCACGTCTTCCTAAAATGTATAAAACCAAGCTGCACCTTGACCACCTTGGGTACATGTTCTCAGGACTTCCTGAGGGCTATGTCATGGGCCATGGTCACTTATATTTGGCTCAGAATAAGTTTCTTCAAATATGTTATAGAGTTTGACTCTTTTCATCGACATTACCTAATTGCCTAATTCTACTGAGTGCTCATAGGTGCTTATCTTACTGTGGGAACTATTATTATTCTCATTTTGCAAGGAGAAAACTGAGGTATAAGAGCAAAGTGACTTGCTCCGGGTCACACAGCTGCAGCGGCTGAGCCAGGATTCATAACTAGATCCAGCTCCAAAATCTAAGGGGACCAACTCATCGTGGTTTGCATGAGACTTTCCTGGTTTTGGCAATGAAAGTCTCACATGCTGGGAAATCTTTAAAAACTGTCCCAATTTTAAAATTGAAAGCCTGCGTCCTTTCAATTTTACATGAAAAGCTGTGTCCTTTCAATTTGACAACCTGTTTCAGTCCTAGGCAAACTGGGATGGTTAGTCATCCTACTGAAGTCCCAGATCTCGGCCACTTTGCTCTGCTACCTCCCTTATGAACAAATGTGTTCTATCCAATTCAGCATTCACAAGTGCCTATAAACGTGGAACTTGTACAATAGCTGCATCTGTGGATTCCTTTTGAGGCCCCTCTCCAGGCTGCATCCTCCGTCTCTCAGAAATGCCCTTTCCTGCCGGAGAAGGTCCCTGGGGCCAGTTTGCACCAACCATAGGATCCCACTTTCCTCTTGTCCAGTGGTTGGATGGGAGAGGACATTTGATCTAGGTCATAAACTCAGTGGCCACAGTCAGATTCTCTGTCCCAGGAATACGGACGTGGGGCTTTGGAGACTCCTACCCAAGTATGCAGGACTTGTGAGGTCATGGCAACCCTGTGATTGACGGTGCCATAGGGCCATGTATAACGAACTAGCTAGTGGGCAAACAAGCAGAAGAATAAACAGCAGAAACAAACAGCAGAAAGCTGACAGGAGAAGACAAGAAGACTGGCTCTGGGGCCACGTGGCTTCCAGCCTTGGGGTTCTTGTTCCTTGTGCACCTGGTTTCAATTCATGCCCTGGATGCTACAAAACCACCCTATGCCTTCCCACCAAATCCCTCTTTTGTTCTGGTGCTATTCTGAGTGAGTTTCCATTCTTTGAAAATCAGCATTCCCCAAATAAGGAAAACATTACTATGACTTTTTTTAAAAAGCAAGTTTGAAATAGAAGCTTTGCTTTTTGAAGGCTTGCAATCCAAAGCAGAGAATTCTAACATTGCCCAACCTAGAGGGCCACAGGACTAATAATGTTTGGTATTCTAATTCAGGGGGCACTTTTCTTCTTTTTAAAGTACATAGGTAGGCCGGGCGCGATGGCTCACGCCTGTAATCCCCGTACTTTGGGAGGCTGAGGCAGGTGGATCACCTGAGGTCAGGAGTTCAAGACCAGCGTGGCCAACATGGTGAAACCCCAGCTCTACTAAAAATAAAAATAAAAAAATTAGCTGGGCGTCATGGCAGGCTCCTGTAATTCCAGCTACTCGGGAGGCTGAGGCAGGAGAATCACTTGAACCTGGGAGGCAGAGGTTGCGGTGAGTCGAGACTGTGCCACTGTACTCCAGCTTGGGCAACAGAGTGAGACTCCATCTCAAAAAAAAAAGTTAAAGAAAGAAAGTACATAGGTAATAGGTAACTACATTTTCACATTCAAGGTCACAAACAATACAGAAAAGATAAAGACCTATTTCATACCTTCAGTGACCTCGTTCTTCTCCACCCCAAGGTACGCATTATTACTGGTCTAATGGGGTGCAGATCATTTTCTGTACCTTTCTATTCATGTGTATATTTTTCTCATAAATTCTGCCACACACTGCAGGCCCCAGTCTGCCAGCATGTAGTCCAAATGTAGCCCATAATGGGTTTTGGATTTTTATTTATTCTTATTTTATTTTTCGAGATGAGGATTCACTCTGTCACCCAGGCCGGAGTGCAGTGGTGCAATCACAGCTCACTGCCGCCTCCAACTCCTGAGCCCTCGCCTCAATCATCATACATAGTATATAGTCCCAGCTATAGCAGCCACCAAGCCTGGCTCCATAATGGGTTTTGTTTGACTCGTATAGTATTTTCTTTTTTTTTTTTTTGAGACGGAGTTTCACTCTTGTTGCCCAGGCTAGAGTGCAATGGCGCTCTCTGCAACCTCTGCCTCCCGGGTTCAAGTGATTCTCCTGCCTCAGCCTCCTGAGTAGCTGGAATTATAGGCACGTGCCACCACACTCGACTAATTTTGTATTTTTAGTAGAGACAGGGTTTCTCCATGTTGGTCAGGCCGGTCTCAAACGCCCGACCTCAGGTGATCTGTCCGCCTCAGCCTCCCAAAGTGCTTGGGATTACAGGCGTGAGCCACCATGCCTGGCAGTATTTTCTTCTTATATTCTGAATTAGTAGCCAGCTTTTAAAATTGGGATATTTCACGGGAGTCTCGAAAACCTGCAAAATAAGGCATCACTGGGCTTGCCCTGCTGCCTGGGAATAATTGACTAACACTGAGTAGTGGGCTGCCCTTGGTAGAAGAGCGAGATCTCCTCCTCTCCAGCCCCCACCATTCCCAGGTGTCTTACACTGGACTGCCTTTACTATTTTATGTCCCGACCTTTGTTTGTTTTGAGACTGAGTTCTGGCTCTGCCCGCTGGAGTGGCGGTGGTCGGATCTCAGCTCACTGTAAAGCCCGGCCTCGGTTCACTTCTATTCTGCCTCTGAAAATGGACCTCCAGGCTACTTCACCGCTTTTTTTTTGTATTTTTAGTAGACGGGTTTCACCGTATTAGCTGTGATGGTCTCTCATCTCCTGACCTCGGATCTCACTGCCTCGGCCTCCCAGTGCTGATTTGCGGAAGTGAGCCACTGTCAGTTTTTAAAACCTTTTGTATCGTGAGTTGTTCTAGATTCTTTCTTCTTCTTTGTAGAGATGTTCTCTTTTTAGTTTCGTTCATGCTGGTCTCTCAAAAACCTGGATCTGCTTCAACTCCCTGCCTCTCTCGAAAGCTGATACCACAGGCACATGCCATCATGACCAGCTTTTTTAATTTTATTTATTTATTTTTTTGAGACAGGTTCTTGCTCTGTCACCCAGGCTAAAGTGCAGTGGCATGATCTTGGCTCGCTGAGACCCCTCCGCCTCCTGGGATCAAGTGATCCTCCCACTTCAGCCTCATGAGTCGCTGAGACTACAGGTATAGGCCACCACACCTGGCTAATTTTTGTATTTTTTGTAGAGATGGAGTTTTGCCGTGTTGCCCAGGTTGGTCTTGAACTGCTGGCCTCAAGCGATCTGCCCACCTTAGCCTCCCAAAGTGCTGGGATTATAGATGTGAGCCACCGCTCCCAGCCTCAGCTTCTTTTTTTGATTGAAAACATATCACAGGCATCCTTCCATGCAAATACATACCAATCTACTGTATTCTTTTTTTTTTTTTTTTTTTTGAGATGAAGTTTTGCTCTTTTTGCCCAGGCTGGAGTGCAATGGTGTGATCTCAGCTTCCTGCAACCTCTGCCTCCCAGGTTCAAGCAATTCTCCTGCCTCAGCCTCTCAAGTAGCTGGGATTACAGGCGCACACCACCACGCCTGGCTAATTTTGTATTTTCACTAGAGATGAGATTTCACCATGTTGGCAAGGCTGTTCTCGAACTCCTGACCTCAAGTGATCCACCTGCCTCGGCCTCCCAAAGTGCTGGAATTACAGGCTTGAGCCACCGTGCCAGGCCTATTGTATTATTTTTATTTATTTTTATTTTTTTTTATTTTTTTGAGACGGAGTCTCGCTCTGTCGCCCAGGCTGGAGTGCAGTGGCCGGATCTCAGCTCACTGCAAGCTCCACCTCCCGGGTTTGCGCCATTCTCCTGCCTCAGCCTCCTGAGTAGCTGGGACTACAGGCGCCCGCCACTTCGCCCGGCTAAGTTTTTGTATTTTTTAGTAGAGACGGGGTTTCACCGTGTCAGCCAGGATGGTCTCGATCTCCTGACCTCGTGATCCGCCCGTCTCGGCCTCCCAAAGTGCTGGGATTACAGGCTTGAGCCACCGCGCCCGGCCTGTATTATTTTTAATAGGTATGGTCTGTCCTCATTATTTGTGGATTCCATATGTGTGAATTTGCCTACTCATTGCATTTATTTGTAACCCAAAAATCAATATTCATATAGCTTTGGGGATTATTTGTAGACTTGCGCAAAGCAGTGATAAATCTGAGTTGCCTGACGCACACATTCCTAAATGAGGCTGAACAGGGCGACACTGTCTTCTTGTTTCAGCTGTCATACAAGTGTTCTTCCTGTGGTCCGTTTGGTGCCACTGTTTTTTGAATTTTTTTTTTTTTTTGCTGTTGATTTTGTTTCTGTTTTTGTTTTTTTTTTTTGGAGATGGAATCTTGCTCTGTCACCTAGGCTGGAGTACAGTGGTGAGATCTTGGCTCACTGCAACCTCCATCTCCTGGGTTCAAGTGACTCTCCTGCCTCAGCCTCCCTAGTAGCTGGGACTAGATGTATGACACCACGCCCAGCTAATTTTTGTATTTTTAGTAGAGATGGGCTTCACCATGTTGGCCAGGCTGGTCTTGAACTCCTGACCTCAAATTATCCGCCCACCTCAGCCTCTCAAAGTGCTGGAATTAGAGGCTTGAGCCACTGTGCCTGGCTGATTTGCTTTTTAAATGCAAAAAAGCTGAAGTGTAGTGCAGTGCTGAAATGTTATCCAGTTTTTATATGATCAAGAAGCCTGTGATGGGATGTGCCTGACAGACATAGATAAGCTTCGTTCAGACATGAGTCATAGTGCTGTGAGTCCCTCAATGAATCAACGACACAACATACCTAAAAAAACGAAGAGGAAATTGGCCAACCTGTACATGAGGCTGCTCCAGAAAGTGCTACATAGAATAATGTGTGTAGTGCATGGTGAAGCTGTGGAAAAGATATGAAAGCGGCCAAATTTGTGGATTCAGGAGATGATGACCGAAAAAAAAAAGGGGGGCATTTGACAGCTGTTGTGAGGCTGAAAAGCCAAAGAAATTTACAGTCACATTGGGTCAGGAAAATGTTAAATTGGCTTAGCTAGTATTGCCGCCTCAAATGTTTCAAAATGTGTTATAACATTAAAAATGTTATTTTTATAGGCAAGTTCTACAGATAGGGAGTTTGCAGAAGAATTTTAAAAATACAAGCTAAAGGCCGGGCATGGTGGCTGACACCTGTAATCTTAGCACTTTGGGAGGCCGAGGTGGGCGGATTGCTTGAGTCCAGGAGTTCATAGACCAGCCTGGACAACATAGGGAGACCCTGTCTCTACAAATAAAAAATTAGCTGGGCATGGTTTCTTGAACCTGTCGTCCCAGCTACTCGGGAGGCTGAGGTGGGAGGACCGTTTGAGCCCGGGAGGTCGACACTACTGTGAGCTGTGATTGAGTCACTGTGCTCCAGCCTGGGCAACAGAGAGACCCTGTCTCAAAAAAAGAAAAAAAGTTATACAAGGCCAGGCATGGTGGCTTACACCTGTAATGCCAACACTCTGGGACGCCTAAGCAAGCAGATCACTATTTGAAGTCAGGAGTTCAAGACCAGCCACCTCTACCAAAAAAATACAAAAATTAACTGGATGTGGCAGTACGTGCCTGTAGTCCCAGCTACTCAGGAGGCTGAGGTGGGAGAATTGCTTGAACCTGAGAGGTAGAGGTTGCAGTGAGCTGAGATCATGCCACTGCACTCTAGCCTGGGCGACAGAGTGAGACCCTGTCTCAAAAATAAATAAATAAATAAAATAAAGCTATACAAGCTAAGTGTAATATGGAAAAAGGGTAAGGGTTAGATAGGAAAGCAGTTTTTCAACTCTGATGAGACTGGCTTGTTTTACAAGGACATTGGCAAATTAGCCTATATAATGCAAATAGTCTCCAAATCCCAGGCTTTAAATCTTTGAAGGACTATGCAATCAATCATTTGTAAGAAAAATATACTGAATAATGTATTTCAAACAGAAGCACACATGATTGATGAATGTAAATATTGTGACCAGAGGCTTACAGGAACCAACCCTGTATTTCCTCTAGGAGCAATGGTTCCATATTCGTGGATTCAGTGTTTGTAGTGTGATATTAGAGAACAACTCCCTCAGATAATGAGCATCAACTGTACTTACAATTAAATAATATGACTCTACCATAATCAGTGTAACCACTCATTGTTGATTCCAACCTTTTTACATTACAGCCAGTGTGTGCATGTCTCTATACACACCTATGCAGATATTTCTCAGAATAGATACCCAAAAGTACAAAGTTAATTCAAAGAACGTACTCATTTAAAGTATTGATAGGTATTGCTAAATCACATTCTCAAAGGCTCCTTCAATTTATGCTTCTACTAACAGTTTATGAAAGTGCCTCTTTTTCTGCATCTTTATCAAACTGGATATTACCAATATATTTTACTTATTATATTTTATTTCCTTTTGAGACCGGGTCTTGCTGTATTGCCCAGACTGGTCATGAACTCCTGGGCTCAAGTGACCCTTCCATCTCAGCCTCCTAAGTAGGAAGGACTACAGGTGTGTGCCACCACACCCAGCTAATCGTTAACTTTTCATAGAGATGAGGTCTCGATGTGTTGCCCAGGCTACTCACGAACTTCTGGGCTCCAGTAATCCTCGCACCTCAGCCTCCCATTATTTTATTTTTATTTTTAATTTTTTATAAAATTTTGGCAAAATACACATAACATAAAATTTACCACCTTAACTGTTTTGAAGTGTACAGTTCAGTGACATTAAGTACATTCATAATGTTCCACAACCATCGCCGCCACACATCTGCAGAACTCTTTTCATCTAGTGAAACTGAAACTCTATACCATACATTAAACAATAACTCCCCACTTTCCCCTGTCCCCAGCCCCTGACAATTATCATCATATTTTCTGTCTCTATAATTTTTTAATTTTTAATTCTTTTGAAACAGGGTCTCGCCCTGTTCCTCAGACTGGAATACAATGGTGTGATCATAGCTCACTGCAGCCTCGACCTCCCAGGTTCAAAGTTAATCCTCCCACCTCAGTTTCTGGAATAACTGAGATTACAGGCGTGTGCCACCATGCCTATTTTATTTTATTTTATTTTATTTTATTTTTTAGAGAGAGGGTCTCACTATGTTGCTCAGGCTAGCATCAAACTCTTTGGCTCAAGCGATCCTCCCACCTCAGCCTCCCAAAGTGCTGGGATTACAGGTGTGAGCCACTGTGCCTGGCCTGTAAGATTTTAACTACTCTAAGTACCTCATATAAGCTGACTCATACAGTATTTGTCTTTGTCTGACTGGCTTATTTAACTTATAATGTTCTCAGGTTTCACCCGTCTCAAAAAATAAAATAAAATAATATTGATTGAGACTTAATTTGTAGCCTGACATATGGCCTATCCTGGAAAGCGTCCCATGTACACTTGAGAAGAATGTATATGCTACTGTTATTGCGTAGACTGTTCTGTATATGTCTCTTAGATCCAGCTGGTTCATTGTGGTTTTAGAGTCTTCTGTTTCCTTACATATCTTCTGTCTAACCATCACTGAGGGGGAGGTATTAAAGTCTAACTTTAGGAGTTTAGGGAGGTTGTTCTAACCATAACTGAGAGGGAAATATTAAAGTCTCCAACTATTATTGAAGAATAGTACAATTGTTTAATTCTGTTAGTTTTTTGCTTCATATTTTTGGTAGTCTGAACTTAGGTGCACAATATTTATAATTGTTGTATCTTGTTGTTTGGAATGTTTTTGTAATACATAATGTTCTTTGTGTTTTGTAAACTGTTTTGATTTAAAGTCTATTTTGTCTGATATTAGTATAGCCACACATACTCTCTTTTGGTTACTATTTGAATGGAATTCATCTACCCTTTCACTCTCTCTCTCTCTCTCTTTTTTTTTTTTTTTTTTGAGACAGAGTCTCACTCTGTTGCCCGGGCTTCAGTGGCACGATCTCAGCTCACTGCAACCTCCGCCTCTGAGGTTCAAGCAATCCTCCTGCCCCAGCCTCCCAAGTAGCTGGAATTACAGGTGTGCACCACCATGCCCAGCTAATTTTAGTAGAGACGGGGTTTCACCATGTTTGCCAGGCTGGTCTCAAACTCCTGACCTCAGGTGATCCACCCATCTCGGCCTCCCAAAGTGCGGGGATTACAGGTGTCAGCCACTACAGCCGGCCTTAACCTTTCACTCTCAATCTGTTTGTGTCTTTGGATCTAAAGACAGCTTCCCATAAACAGCATATGCAGTCATGTGCCACATAACAATGTTTCAGTCAACAATGAACCACATATATGACGGTGGTCCCATGAGATTATAATACTGAATTCTTACTGTACTTTTCGTATATTTAGATACACAAATACCTACCATTGTGTTATAATTGCCTATGGTATTCAGTACAGTAACATGCTATGCTGGGCACGGTGGCTCATGCCTGTAATCCCAGCACTTTGGGAGGCAGAGGGGGGTGGATCACCTGAGGTCAGAAGTTTGAGACCAGCCTGGCCACCATGGCAAAACACTGTCTGTACTAAAAATATAAAAATTAGCTGGGCATGGTGGCAGTCACCTGTAATCCTAGCTACTTGAAAGGCTGAGGCAGGAGAATCGCAAAAACCTGGGAGGCAGAGGTTGCAGTGCGCCGAGATTGCGTCATTGCACTCCAGCCTGGGAGACAAGAGCTAAACCCCATCTAAAAAACAAAACAAAGCAAAACAAAACAGGCTGGGCACAGTGGCTCATGCCTGTAATCCTAGCAGTTTGGGAGGCCAAGGTGGGAGGATTGCCTGAGCTCAAGATTTCAAGACCTGCCTGGGCAACATGGTGAAACCCCCTCTTTACTAAAATACAAAAAATTAGCCAGGCATGGCAGCATGCGCCTGTAGTCCCAGCTACTCGGGAGGCTGAGGCAGGAGAATTGCTTGAATCAGGGAGGCAGAGGTTGCAGTGAGCCGAAATCACGCCCCGGCACTCCCTCCTGGGCCACAGAGCGCAACTCCGTCTCAAAAAAAAAAAACAAAAAACCCCCAAAAAACAAACATGCTGGTCAGCGCGCAGTGGCTCACACGTCTAATCCCAACACTTTGGGAGCCTGAGGCAGGCGGATCAAAAGGTCAGGAGATCGAGACCATCCTGGCCAACATGGTGAAATCCTGTCTCTACTAAAAATACAAAAATTAGGCAGGGATGGTGGTGTGTGCCTGTAATCCCAGCTACTTGGGAGGCTGAGGCAGAAGAATCACTTGAACCCGGGAGTTGGAGGTTGCAGTGAGCTGAGATCGCGCCACTGCACTCCAGCCTGGGTGACAGAGCAAGACTCTGTCTGAACACACACACACACACACACACACACACACGCCATACATATTTGTAGCCTAGTAGTAATAGGCTATGCCATATACCTAGATATATAGTAGGCTACACCATCTAGGCTTGTGTAAGTGCACTCTATGATGTCTGCACAAGGATGAAATCACAGTGCATTTCTCAGATATACTCTTGTCATTAAGTGATGCATGACTGTATATCAATTCACTGCCTTCTGGTCTCCAAAATTTCTGATAAGAAATCTGCTGATAATCCTTTTGAGGGTTCCTAGTATGTGATAAATCACTCTTTTTTGCTGTTTTCAAGATTCTCTGTCTGTCTTTGGCCTTCAAAAGTTTATTTATAATGTGTCTTGGTGTGAGTCTCCTTAAATTCATCCTAGTTGGAGTTTGTTGAGCTTCTTAGATATTTATATTCATGTCTTTCATCAAATTTAGCAGGTTTTCAACCATTATTTCTTCAAATGTTCTCTCTGCCTCTTTCTCTTCCTCTGGAACTTCCACAATGACTATACTGGTCTGCTTGATGGCATCCCACAGCGTTTCCTGAGCTGTTCACTTTTCTTCAATCTTTGTTCTTTCTGTTCCTCAGATTTGATAATTTCTATTGTCCTATCTTTATATTCAACAATTCTTTCTTCTGCCTGTTCAAATCTGCTTTTGAATCCCTCTAGTAAATTTTTCATTTCAGTTATTGTACTTTTCAGCTCCAGAAGTTCTTTCTGGTTTCTTTCTAGGTTTTCTATGCCTTTATTGATATTTCTATCATAAATAGAAATTTATTGTTGAATAAATTGAACAATAGATATATTGTTCATACATTGTTTTGTTTTCTCTTTTCTTTTTTCTCTACCCTCTTCCCTCTCCTCTCCTCTCCTCTTCTCTCCTCTGCTCTCCTTTCCTCTTCTCTTCTCTTCTTTTCTCTTCTCTTCTCTTCTCCCTTTCTTTTTTTCTTGAGACAAGAGTCTTGCTATGTTGCCCATGCTGGATTGCAGCACTTATTCACAGATACTATCATAGTGCACCATATCCTTGAACTCTTGGGCTCAAGTGGTCCTCCTGCTTCAGCCTTCAGAGCAGCTGGGACTATAGGCATATGCCACTGTACCTGGCTATACATAATTTTCTTGACTTTCTGCATATCTTCCTTTAATTCTTTGAGCATCTTTAAGACAGTTGTTTTGAAGTCTTTAGTAGATCTGCCATCAGGTCTTTTACAGGATGGTTTCTGGTGACATTATTATTTTTGAATGAGTCATTTCCTGTTTCTTTGTATATCTTGTGAGTTTTTCATGAAAACTGGACATTTGAATCTAATAATGGGGTGACTCTGGAAATCAGATTCTCTCCTTCCACTAGGATTTGCTGGGGTTTTTTGTTGTTGTTGTTGTTGTTGTTTTCTATTTTAAAAAATTATTGTAGGCTGTCTCTGTACCAAGAATGATAATCCTGACAAGTAATCTTATGTTTTCAGGGCTTTTCTGAGCCTGAGCCTTTCCCTGAACATGAACACTCACCTTCTAATATCCCCCATATATGTAGTTCCTTTTTAATGTCCTGGTCTTTAATGTGTGGCCCTCAAAAGGGAAAAAAGAGAAAAATGAAAGAGGAAGAAAATGGGCACTGGCCTTTTAAATGTCCTGGGAATTACGTTAGTCAGAGTGGAAGGGGCTTGCAGCAACGGGAGATGTCCAGAAAACAATGGCCACCTCTCTCTTTCTCTGCACCTCTCTGATGAAAAGCAGCAATCAGGGATCTGAGCACAGATCCTCAATATTTGGACATCAGGCATGTTTTTTTTGCATACCCTGGCTCATGCAAGCTGTTTACATGCTGATCCAGGAACTGGTGCACAGCTGCCTTCTGTAGGGTGGGGAATGGGTAGCTGTTGTGTACTAAGAGCTAACTTTTTTTTTTTTTAAAGAGGCAGTGTCTCTCTCTGTTGCCCAGGCTGGAGGGCAGTGGTATGGCCATAATTCACTGCAGCTTTGAACTCCTGTGCTTAAGTGATCCTCCTACCTCAACCTCCCTAGTAGCTGGGACTACAGGCGTGGACCACCATGCTAAATAGTTTTTTATTTTATTTTTTATTTTTATTTTTGAGACAAAGTCTCACTCTGTCTCCCAGGTTGGACTGCAGTGTTGCCATCTTGGCTCACTACAGCCTCTGCCTCCTGGATTCAAGTGATTCTCCTGCCTCAGCCTCCCGAGTAGCTGGGATTACAGGCTACCATCACAATGCCTGGCTAAGTTTTTGCATTTTTAGCAGAGACTGGATTTCACCATAATGGCCACGCTGGTCTTGAACTCCTGGCCTCAGGTGATTCACCTGCCTCGGCCTCCCAAAGTGCTGGGATTACAGGCGTGAGCCACTACACCCGGCCAATTTTTAAATTTTTTATACTGACAAGGTCTCACCATGTTTCCCAGCGTGATCTTGAAATCCTGGGCTCAAGCAATCCTCCTGTCACAGACTCCCAAAGTGCTGGGATTACAGGTGTGAGCCACTGCACCTAGCCCTCTCTGACATTTTTTATTTTTGCCAATATGATTGTCATATAATGATATTTTGTTTTTATAAGGTTTTAATGAAAAAGTATAATAGCTGGATCCTCATATAATTTTCTGAACTTATACACATTGTCATCAACCTACACATACATTGAACCATGCACACCAACTTGCCCAGGGTTGACATGATACTGAATTGGTCTTCGTGCAGCTGAAGCCTTGGCATTATCAGTGGCTCACTGATGTCATGAAAAACCCAAGTTCCTTCTGTCTTTCTGGCTCCGCCATCTCAGTCTGGGTCCCCTCTCGCCACAACATGGCTACAACAGTTTCAGACATCACATCAACTGTGGAAAAGTCCATAGACAGAATGTGGGCCTCTCGTCAGAGTGTGGAAACAATTCTCACGAGCCCCTAGGTAGATGACATCACCTCATGTGTCAGAATTGTTCACCCCTTACACCAGTCACTGGGAAGGAAAATAGTATTAGCATGATTAGCTTAGAGTTCTCAGATAGGCTACACAGTCGTTTGTTGTCGTTGTTGTTGCTGTTGTTGTTATTATATCAGCATACATCATGCTTTCAAGCCAGTCTTGTCGCAGGGGCCTTGCCCTTGCAGTTTCCTGCCTGAAATGTTCTTCCTTCTGATAGCAGCAAGGTGTGAACCATCATCTTCTTCCAGTCTTTCCCCCTCATAAGCTTATCAGCAAGGCCTTTCCTGACCATCTTGCTCACAGTCACACCCCGGTACTCTCCACTCCTCTTCTCTGCTTCATTCTAACATACCATATGCTTTACTTAATTTTTTTTTCCTTTTTTTTTTTTTTTGAGATGGAGCCTCGCTGTGTCACCCAGGCTGGAGTTTAGTGGCGCAATCTCGGCTCAATGCAACCTCCGCCTTCCAGGTTCAAGCAATTCTTCTGCTTCAGACTCCCAAGTAGCTGGGATTACAGGCGCCTGCCACCACACCCAGCTAATTTTTTTTATTTTTAGTAGAGACGGGGTTTCACTATGTTGGCCAGGCTGGTTTTGAACTCCTGACCTCAAGTGATCCTCCCGCCTCAGCCTCCCAAAGTGCTAGGATTACAGGCATGAGCCATCACGCCCAGCCTATGCTTTATTTAATTGTTTAATTTACTGTCCATCTCTTCCAACCAGAACGTAAACTCAACAAGAGTAGGGATTTTGCTGTTTTATTCTCTCTGAATCATTGGTACATCCTGGCACATATAAATAATGCTCAATAAATTTTGTTGAATGAGTGAGCGATTCATCTGAATGGATTCCATCTGAGTCCATCTCTCCATTAATTCTAAACTTGGGTGAAGAAAAGAGGGGCATTGTTTACTGACCTCTTCCAAACTCCAACAGTAGTTACATATGCGCAGGATATCTGCATGTCCTCTCCACTGTCACCTACCAACACCTGCCTCACACACGGCACTCCCATCTAGATTTCAGTTGTAGTTGCTACGCATATGGTGGCACAGTTCAGCTGGGCTCAATTCCTGGTGCTGATTGTAATGCTACTTTGGGAAGCTGAGGAAGGGGGATCGCTTGAACCCAGGAGTTCAGGGCTGTAGTGAGCCAAGATTGGGCCACTGCACTCCAGCCTGGGTGACAGAGCAAGACCTTGTTTCAAAAAAAAAAAAAAAAAGAAAAAAAGAGGAAGAAATGATTACAACCATCAATTAGTCATTAATGTCATTGCCTTAGCTGAGAACTTCTCTGGGCCATTCCGCAGCCCTCTGGAATGGCTTTGGGACCTGGCTACCAGGCTCCCCTTATCCCAGTGTCTTGCCCTCATCCTCAGTGGCTTCAGCATACTTATATATTTATTTATTTATTTATTTATTTATTTATTTTGTGGAGGTAGCAGAATTTCGCTATTGTCGCCCAGGCTGTCATGTCCAATGGCACAATCTCAGCTTGCTGCAGCCTCCGCGTCCCGGGTTCAAGTGATTCTCCTGCCTCAGCCTCCTGAGTAGTTGGGATTACAGG
This sequence comes from Papio anubis, assembly GCF_008728515.1. Classification (NCBI taxonomy): domain Eukaryota; kingdom Metazoa; phylum Chordata; class Mammalia; order Primates; family Cercopithecidae; genus Papio; species Papio anubis. The sequence continues at coordinate 98,793,292 of NC_044982.1, forward strand.
CGCCTGCCACCACACCCAGCTAATTTTTTGTATTTTTAGTAGAGATGGGGTTTCACCATGTTGGCCAGGCTGGTCTCGAACTCCTGACCTCAAGTGATCCACCTGCTTTGGTCTCCCGAGGTGCTGGGATTACAGGCATGCGCCACTGCGCCCGGCCTCATACTTATTTATCACAGTTCCACCATTGGTGCGCATGGTCCCTTTACCTCCTCTGCTCCAGTAACCTCGAAAGGCTGGCCACATGAGAGAGCTCCTTCCATTTCAGCCTCTCAACTCCATCTCTCCTTTTCCCTTAGAATAACTGGGGCTGCCCCTTGTCCTTGCCACAGCCTCCTCTGCTTCCTCGCTTATTGTTCCTTTTCTACCTGCTCCCTCAGTCTGGACTCTACAGTCGTCTCTTCAACCATGTTCCTGCTAGTGGCTTACAGTTCCTGTTCTCCAACTTTCTAATCTACCTACTGTGCCATTCCCCAAGCAGGGGATTCCCTACCATCTACTTCTGCAACTCTCAGGCTGACAAAAGTGGCCTCCATGCTGCCCAGTCAGAAGGACCTGTTCGGCCATCACAGCTGCTGTCCCAGTTCCATCCTTCACTCTCTTTCCTTCCAGTTGTCCAGGCCTTGCCATGTGACTGGCCTGGGGAGTAGGGAAGAGATGGGGAAAACAAAGGAGGGGTGCAAACATCTAGAGCTCAGTGCCCTGGGCTGCTCAGCCTGGGGGAGATTCTCCTCCCTCCTCTTCCTCCCCTGCTCTGTTGCTTCATCTTCTTCCTCCTTGAGGACTGCCTGATTCCCTTATATATCCATGAAAACTTTTACATCACTAAATAAATAGCCTTTATTTTTTGTTTTTGGAAATGAAGTCTCTCTCTGTTGCCCAGGCTGAAGTACAGTGGCATGATCTCGGCTCACTGCAACCTCCACCTCCCAGGTTCAAGTGATTCTCCCACCTCAACCTCCCGAGTAGCTGGGATTACAGGCATGCACTACCATGCCTGGTTGACTTTTTTTTTTTTTTTTGGTATTTTTAGTAGAGACAGGGTTTTACCATGTTGGCCAGTCTGGTCTCAAACTCCTGACCTCAAGTGATCTGCCCACCTGGGTCTCCCAAAGTGCTGGGATTACAGGCGTGAGCCACCACGCCCCACTGAAATGGCTTAATTTCATAAACACTTTGAGAGTCAACTGGGAACTGTCGACCTAAAAGGAAGCAAAATTAAAATAAGTACAGAATTTATTTGGGGCTGGGCATAGTGGCGCACTCCTGTAATCCAGGATTCTGGGAGGCCGAGGTGGGAGGATTGCTTGCCAGGAGTTTGAGAACAGCCCGGGCAACATGGTGAGACCCCATCTATACAAAAAGTTTAAAAATTAGCCAGGCATGGTGGCTCATGCCTGTAGTCCCAGCTACTCAGGAGGCTGAAGCAGGGGGATTGCTTGAGCCCAGGAATTTGAGGTTATGGTGAGCTAAGATCCTGCTACTGCATTCCAGTCTGGGCAACAAGAGCAAGACCTTTTCTCTAAAAAAATAACAATAGTAAGAGAGAGGTTCTATTTGGGTCAAGCTAGGTATTGCAAACTGGGAGCATAGAGTCAAGTTGCCGTTAGTATACACCCTGATTAGCAGCAGTTGTGAGGTAGGAGGCAGGCCTTTACTCCAGACCAGACCGAAGACTAGCTGAAACAGGGAAGAGGGGAAAGCGCCTGTACATAAGACGTGTCCACCAGTCCACCAATGCCATGTCAGTTTACCGTTGCCATGGCAACACCCAGAAGTTACTCCCCCTTTCCATGGCAACAACCTGGGAGTTAGACCCTTTTCCTAGAAATTTCTGAAAAACCCATCCCTTAATTTGCATGTAATTAAAAGTGGGTATAAATATGACTGTGGAACTGCCCCTTAGCTGCTACTCTCAACACACTGACTACTGGGTAGCTCTGTCCTGCAGGAGCAGTTACAGAGCTGTAACACTGCTGCCTCAATAAAGCTGTTTTCAGTGGCCAGGTGTGGTGTCTCACACCTGTAATCCCAGCGCTTTGGGAGGCCGAGGTGGGTGGATCACCTGAGGTCAGGAGTTCAAGACCAGCCTGACCAACGTGGTGAAAATACAAAATACAAAAATTACTAACTTATTATTATTACTAAAAATAATAGCTTCCCAAGCAGCTGGAATTACAGGCATGCACCACCACTCCCTGCTAATTTTGTCTTTTCAGTAGAGATGGGGGTTTCACCATGTTGGTCACCCTGGTCTCGAATTCCTGACCTCAAGTGATCCACCCCCCTTTGTCTTCCAAAGTGCTGGGATTACGGCGTAAGCCACTGCACACAGCCAAGAAACCCCTTTTCTACAAAAAAAAAAAAAAATTAGCCAGGTGTGGTGATGCCCATCTGTAGTCCCAGCTACTGGGGAGGCTGAGGTGGGAGGATTGCTTGAGCCCAGGAGGTCGAGGCTGCAGTGGGCTGTGATCATGCCACTGCACTCCAGCCTGGGTAACAAAGCAAGACCTTTTAAAAAAAAAAAAAAAAGAAAAGAGAAGAAACAAAAAAGGACTAGCATTAGTCAGATAAAAATTATTTTTTTCATAACTTATTATTTTAGAAATGAGTGGAAAGAGTGCTCAGCCTTCAGGAACTCCCCAATAGCTCACTGGCTCCACTAGTTTTAGGGCCTTGAGAAGGGGCTACAATGAGGTGGAAAAAACCACAAATAGACTATAGTGTATGGACTCCACGTTGTTTTATCTGAAATGTGGAAATGTACATGAATATATTTCTTTCTTTCTTTTTTTTTTTTTTTGAGACAGTCTCGCCCTGTTGCCCAGGCTGGAGTGCAATGGCATGATCTCGGCTCCCTGCCCACTCCGCCTCCTGGGTTCAAATGATTCTCCTGCCTCAGCCTCCCAAACAGCTGGGATTACAGGCGCCCACCATCACACCCAACTAATTTTCGTATTTTTAGTAGAGACAGGATTGCACCATGTTGACCGGGTTGGTCTCGAATTCCTGACCTCGTGATCTGCCCGCCTCGCCCTCCCAAAGTGCTGGGATTACAGGAGTGAGCCACTGCGCCCCACCCATTCCTTTACTTTCTTAATAAACTTGCTTTTGCTTTATAGACTCACCCTGAATTCTTTCTTGGGAGAGGTCGAAGAACCCTCTCTTGGGGTCTGGACTGGGACCCCTTTCTGATAACAGTCGACTTGAGGATGGGTAAGAAGAATTTACTGACAACAGTACAGGTGTGAAAAAGGAAAGTTTTATTATTATAGAAAGAAGGAACATTGCAGAAAAGTGCAGTGGGGTGCGTCAGCGAGAGCACTGAGCCACTGAGGTGGTCTTTTCCTTAGGGATATTTATGAACCTAAAGTAGGAGCTGAAGGGTAACCTGCATGATAAATGATTACATTTTTAGACATTTTGGTGTCTTAATGTTAGCAAGGGTTGAACAACCAGTTTTGGCATGCATGCATTCCGGAGATGTACAGAAATCCTAGTTACGTATACAGTTTAAGTTGAAAAGAGGCCTGGAACCAAGTGTCTTTAGATAACAGGGAAGTCTAATAACTTCCAAATTCCTCAGACAAGGAGTTTTTGTCTCTGGGGCCTGCTGGATGGTCACCAGGGGATTTTGCTCAGTTTATTTATTTATTTATTTATTGACAGTGTCTTGCTCTGTTGCCCAGGCTGGAGTGCAGTGGCATGATCATAGTTCACTGCAGCCTCTACCTCCTGGGCTCAAGCAATCCTACTGCCCCAGCCTCCCAAGTAGCTGAGACTACAGGTGCAGAACACCAAGCCTGGCTAATTTTTAAATTTTTTGTAGAGACTGGGTCCCCGTATGTTGCTCAGGCTGGTGTCGAACTCCTGGGCTCAAGTTATCCACTCACCCCAGCCTCCCAAAATCCTTTACTTTCTTCTTTTTTTTTTGAGATGGAGTCTCACTTTGTCACCCAGGCTGGAGTGTAGTGGCACAATCTCGGCTCACTACACCCTCTGCCTCCCGGGTTCAGGCAATTCTCCTGCCTCAGCCTCCCAAGTAGTTGGTACTACAGGTGTGTGCCACCACGCCCGGCTAATTTGTTTATTTTTACTAGAAATGGGGTTTTGCCGTGTTGGCCAGGCTGGTCTTGAACTTCTGACCTCAGGTGATCCACCCGCCTTGGCCTCCCAAAGTGCTGGGATTACAGGCGTGAGCCACGGTGCCCAGCAGTCCTTTACTTTCTTATTAAATGTGCTTTCTCTTCATTCTGTTGGCTTGCTCTTGAATTCCTTCTTGTGCAAAGCCAAGAACCCATATGGCCTCCCAGGTTGACTGAACCCCAAAATTGGGGGTTCAGCCTGTGACAAAAATATTCATAAAACTATAAATTAAGCAATACACTTAATTGAGAAAACATTTATAACAATATAGCAGACAACAGATTGGTATCTTCAATAAATAAAGGGGTCATACAAATGGATTTTAAAATTAAGATCCCAATAAATAAATAAATAAGTAAAAAGGCCAGGCATCATGGCTCATGCCTGTAATCCCAGTACTTTGGGACGCCAAGACAGGAGGACCCCTTGAGCCCAGGAGTTTGAGGCTGCAGTGAGTTATGATTTTGCCACTGTGTTCCAGCCTAGGAACAGAGTAAGACCCTGTCTCTAAGTAAATAAATAAGTAAAAACTGCTAACAATTTATAGAAACAGAAATACATTTTAAAATGTTCATTTATACTAGTAATTAATTGAATTTTTTTTTTTTTTTAAGATGGTAGTTTTGCTCTTGCTGCCCAGGCTGGAGTGCAATGGTGCGATCTCAGCTCACTGCAGCCTCCACCTCCCGGGTTCAAGCGATTCTCCTGCCTCCGCCTCCCAAGTAGGTGGGAGTACAGGCACATGCCGTCACGCCTGGCTAATTTTTTTGTATTTTTAGTAGAGATGGGGTTTCACCATGTTGGCCAGGCTGGTCTCGAACTCCTGACCTCAGGTGATCCTCCTGCCTTGGCCTCCCAAAGTGCTGGATTTACAGGCATGATCCACCACGTCCAGCCTAATTCACAAATTAAAAACATCTTTTTACCAGCGACTGATAAGAGAGATTTATAAAGTTGTTTTCACTACTTTTGATTAGGGTGCAGTTAGTAATATCTCTTTATGAAAATTTACAAGCCATTGATAGTACACAATGATGCAAGTTTTAGGAAGTTTTGCAGCCGCAGAACAAAAAAGATTTTAGAACAAAAGATGGAGTCCGCTTGAATACTCAGTTGAGTGCAGTGGCGGATTCAGTTTCACCGTGCTCATCTTCGAGCTCGCCATTTCTGCCCGTCTTCCAGTTGACTATAGGTTTCGCTGACACGCCGTTGCTTTTTTATTTTTTAAGAGACGGAATTTTCACAGAGCAGTTAGATGAATGCTGGCCTGACGCCAAGGATCTCTGGCCTTAGTGTTAGATTACAGGCTGAGCCACCGCTACCGCCTTGCAAATGTTTTGACTCCAGTAATTTCAATACTCAGGTCCCTTTATAGGAAATAACTGTAGTCACATACAAAAATATGATAAGAATAGTCACTGGCCGTACTCGCCTGTAATCCCAGCACTTTCAGAGGCCGAACATGGATCACGAGGTCAGGAGATCGAGACCATCCTGGCTAACACAGTGAAACCCCGCCAGCTCTACTAAAAAATACAAAAATTAGCCGGGCGTAGTGGCGCGCTCTGCAGTCCGCTACTGTGAGGCTGAGGCAGGAGAATGGCGAACTCCGGGAGGCGGAGCTGCAGTGAGCCGAGATCGCGCCACTGCACTCCAGCCCGGGGAGCACAGAGCTTAGACTGGCCTCAAAAAAAAAAAAAAAAGAATAGTCATCACAGCAAAACAAAATGATCAGTGTCTAAAAATAAGTAAATTATTACAAAATTACAATAGAACCCTATCATGAAAAAGATCATTCAACCACTGCAAATAATGATTATGAAGAATTTACAATGACATGGAAAATACTCAACATACATTGCAGTACATGAAAAATGAGGACATGGACCTATATTTATTATGTTTGCAACCATATAAAATATGTGTACAATATATTCATATATAGCAGATACTCTGCTGAAGATGTAACTTGTGAGTTTTATTTTCACTGCTTTTCCAAAGAATGCCAGAAAGTCTGCCCCTGAGTAGCTGACTCCCCACAGAACTCCCCTTCCTCTAGGGAAAGTAAAAGGAATTCAGCTGTTTGAAAGGGCTGGTCTCCCAAGTGGAGACAATCAGGCTCTATTGTCAGGGAAGGTGGGGGACCCTTGACCTACCTTTACGTATGAAAGGGCACACCAAGGATGCCCAAAAACCTATTGGAAGTCACTCTTGGGGGAATTTTGTAGCTCTATGGTCCGGGAAGGAATTAGAACAAGCCCATTTGGGAATGATAGTTAGAGGAGTTAAAATTTTAAGAAGTAAAAATAGAACAAGTCCAGTCTGGTTTAAGGGTTGGAAACACCTGGGCAAGGCCGGGCGCGGTGGCTCATGCTTGTAATCCCAGCATTTTGGGAGGCCGAGGCGGGCGGATCACGAGGTCAGGAGATCGAGACCACAGTGAAACCCCGTCTCTACTAAAAATACAAAAAATTAGCCGGGCGTGGTGGCGGGCGCCTGTAGTCCCAGCTACTCGGAGACAGTTGAGGCAGGAGAATGGCGTGAACCCGGGAGGCGGAGCTTGCAGTGAGCCGAGATCGCGCCACTGCACTCCAGCCTGGGCGACAGAGCGAGACTCCGTCTCAAAAAAAAAAAAAAAAGAAAAAGAAAAAGAAAAACACCCGGGCAAGAAAGAAAATGTTGTTACTGTCTGGAATGGGTTTTCCTCTGAGCCAGTCCTGACATAGTGCTGGGGCTGGCGGGGGGCTTGTGGGGCGAGGCCTGGGGGGGCCTGAAAGGGCTGGGCACTATGAATGAAGCCCCGGGAACTGGTAAGGACTCGATTACCTGGTGCTGGGACAGCGGAATTCTTACTCTCTTGCCAGCAGTTACCGCCTTGGTGGGAACGCGCAGGAGCAGCAAAGAATGACACCTTGTGGTGGTCAAGAGCAAGGGCAGAAACAGCCACAGACCAGCGCTAGGGACGCCTGGGCTCAGCTACAAGGGGTATGAATGTCCACAGGACTCCTTTGTGCATTACATATGCCTCAGGTTCCTGGGCAGTCCCAGAGAAGGAGTAGCTCTAAGAAGGAGGTAATTGGCTAATTCAGTAGTTAAAGGATAGAACTAGTTTTTTAAAAAGTTTTAAGTGCATCCTGATTGTTATGGTACAACTGGCCACTGTTGGGGTTCAGAAAACAATAGCCTAAAATGAGAACCTCAGCAGCAGCTTCGTAAGCAAACGTTTTCCTCTGACTTTCTCTTCCATTCCTTTCTCTCAGTACCGTTCTCCCCCGAGGTTAGCCATAAAAATGAGAGTCCCTTTTCCCTATAGTCAGCCATAAAACTTAAAAATACTACTCTAGGCCGGGTGTAGTGGCTCACACCCGTAATCCCAACACTTTGGGAGGCCAAGGAGGGCAGATCACGAGGTCAGGCGTTCAAGACCAGCCTGGCCAACATGAAGAAGCCCCATCTTTACTAAAAATACAAAAATTAGCTGAGTGTGGTGGTGCATGCCCGTAGTCCCAGCTACTTGGGAAGCTGAGGCAGGGGAATCGCTTGAACCCAGGAGACAGAGGTTGCAGTGAACCGAGATCACACCACTGCACTCCAGCCTGGGTGACGGAGTGAGACTCCATCTCAAAAAAGCAAAACAAAACAAAAAAACTACTCGAATTTTTCCTCCACCTTTCTGTGTCAAACTGCCCATAAAGAAACTAACTGGGCGGGGTGCGGTGGTTCAGGCCTATAATACCAGCACTTTGGGAGGCTGAGGCAGGCAGATGACATGAGGTCAGGAGTTCGAGACCAGCCTGGCCAACGTAGTGAAACCCCATCTCTACTAAAAAATACAAAAATTAGCCAGCTATGGTGGCATGTGCCACCTGAGGTGGGAGAATGACTTGAATCTAGGAGGTGGAGGTTGCAATGAGCCGAGATCATGCCACTGCACTCTAGCCTGGGTGACAGAGCGAGACTCTGTCTCAAAAAAAAAAAAAAGAAAGAAATTATCTGGATGGGTGTAGTGGCTCATGTTTGTAATCCCAGCACTTTGGGAGGCAGAGGCGAAGGTTTGATTGAGCCGGGAGTTCAAGACCCAGCCTGGACAATATAGGGAGACTCCCTGTCTTTACAAAAATAGAAATCAAAAAATTAGCCTGCTGTGGCGGTGCACTCTAGTGGTTCCAGTACTTGGGAGGCTGAGGTGGGAGGATTACTATAGCCCAGAAGGCTGAGGCTGCAGTATGCCATGATCATGCCACTGTACTCTAGCCTGGTGACAGAGTAAGACCCAGTCTCAAGAAAAAAAAATTATCTGACTTACCTTGTTTGACTGTAGATCATAAGACCTTCATTCCCGGGAGGTCCCTGCCCCTTATCCAGAAGGAAGGAATGCTGCAGAGAAAGGCCAAGAATCTGGAGAGACAGGCCTGGCTGGGTTTCCCCACTCAGTCTATTCGCAGTAGACCATACCCTTTCTGTCCAGTAATATACATATATATATATATATATATATATATGTATTTATTTATTTATTTATTTATTTGAGACGGAGTCTTGCTCTGTTGCCCAGGCTGGAGTGCAGTGGTGCAATCTCAGCTCACTGCAACCTCTGCCTTCCAGGTTCAAGCGATTCTCCTGCCTCTGTCTCCCTAACAGCTGGAATTACAGGTATGTGCCACCACTCCCAGCTAATTTTTGTATTTTTAGTAGAGATGGAGTTTCGTCATGGATAGAGCTATTTTAACTGGGGTGATATATATCTCATTGTAGTTTTGCTATGCATTTCCATTATGAGTAATGAGATGAAGGATTTTTTCATAACGTGTTGGCCATTTGTATGTCTTATTTTTTATTTTTTATTTTTTCCGAGATGGGGTCTTGCTCTGTCACCCAGGCTGGAGTGCAATGGCATGATCTCAGCTCACTGCAACCTTCGCCTTCGGGGTTCAAGTGATTCTCCTGCCTGAGCCTCCCGAGTAGCTGGGATTACAGGTGCCCACTACCACACCCAGCTAATTTTTTTGTATTTTTAGTAGAGACGGGGTTTCACCATGTTGGCCAGGCTGGTCTCGAACTCCTGACCTCAGGTGATCCACCCCTCCCCCTTCAGCCTCCCAAAGCATTGGGCTTACAAGTGTGAGCCACCGCGCCTGGCCCAATCATATTTTTACATGGCTCTCCATACTTTGTTAAACCTAAGCATAAAAATAGACAATTCCATCTGTATCTTTGAGTCTTCATTAATTGTATACTTGCTAAATAAATCTGTGTGCTTTTTCTCCTATTAACCTGCCTTTTCCAAGTTGATTTTTCAGGGAAACTTCAGAAGGCCAAGAAGAACTTATCCTCTTGGCCTCTACACCATACGCATATACATTAAAAAAAAAAAAAATGGCCAGGTGCGGTGGCACATAGTTGTAATCCCAGCACTTTGGGAGGCTAAGGCGGGGGGATCACCTGAGGTCAGGATTTCAAGACCAGCCTGGCCAACATGGCAAAACCCCGTCTCTATTAAAAATACAAAAATTAGCTGGGCATGGTGTGTGCATCTGTAATCCCTGCTACTCGGGAGGCTGAGGCAGGAGAATCGCTTGAACTGGGGAGGTGGAGGTTACAGTGAGCTGAGATCGTGCCACTGGACTCTAGCCTGGGCGACAGAGTGAGACCATGTCTCCAATAAATAAATAAATTAATTAAAGTATGTAAAAATCAACCTCATTTTTTTAAAATGGCTGAATAGAATTCCAAGGTATAGATGTCCCATATGTTTTAAAGCTAGGCCTCTGTCCACAAACATTTAAATAATTTAGTTGTTTTTCTGCTTTTGGTTATAAATATTGCTGTAATAAACATTCTTGTACATATATTGGCATATTTTTGTGATTACATCTATACGATATATTCCAATTTATACTATAACCAACAGTGTGAAAGTGAATTATTTTCTTACCAACACCATTGTGTATTATTACACTTAAAAAAATTTGCCCATACCCAACACGATAGGATAAATGTGTGTGTGTGTGTGTGTGTGTGTGTGTGTGTGTGTATATATATGCTTTCATTTGCATTTTAAAGATTATTAATGGGCTGGGTGCGGTGGCTCACGCCTGTAATCCTAACATTTTAGGAGGTCGATGGGGGTGGATCACTTGAGGTCAGGTGTTTGAGACCAGCCTGGCCAACATGGTGAAACCCTGTCTCTACTAAAAAAAAAAAAAAATTAGCCAGGCATGAGGATTGCTTGAACCCATGAGCTGGAGGTTGCGGTGAGCCGAGATCATGCCACTGGACTCCAGCCTGGGTGATAGAGTGAGGCGCTGTCTAAAAAAAAAAAAAAAAGGCCGGGCGTGGTGGCTCAAGCCTGTAATCCCAGCACTTTGGGAGGCCGAGACGGGCGGATCACGAGGTTAGGAGATCGAGACCATCCTGGCTAACACGGTGAAACCCCGTCTCTACTAAAAAATACAAAAAACTAGCCAGGCAAAGTGGCAGGCGCTTGTAGTCTCAGCTACTCGGGAGGCTGAGGCAGGAGACTGGCGTAAACCTGGGAGGCGGAGCTTGCAGTGAGCTGAGATTCGGCCACTGCACTCCAGCCTGGGCCACAGAGAGAGACTCTGCCTCAAAAAAAAAAAAAAAAAAAAAATTAATGACTTGGCATGTGGTGGCTCACACCTGTAATCCTAACATTTTGGGAGGCTGAGGTGGGAGGATCGCTTGAGGCCAGGAGTTCAAGACCAGCCTGGGCAACATAACAAGAACTTGTCTCTACAAAAAAAATAAAAATATTAGCTGGGTGTAGGGCATGCACCTGTAGTCCCAGCTACTTGAGAGGCTGAGGCGGGAAGATCACTTGTGCCAGGAATTTGAGGTTGCAGTGAGCTGAGATGGCGCCACTGCACTCCAGCCTGGGTGACAGAGCAAGACTCCATCTTGGAGAAAAAAAAAAAAATTCAAGTTGCTTGTGTGTATATGAAGTGAATCAAACACACAGTAGTAAAAGCCTACTAAGGGAACAGTAAAGCCATTAAGGGAACAGTCTTTGGCACCAGACCATTCCCTGAGGATGTTTCCATCTCCAGGCCATGTGGTTCGGTAAATCTCATAGTTAGTGGCTTTAATATTTGTAATAGGTGTAGCTTGGGAGCAGCAGTCTGGTTTGACAAGCTGGTTAGGGAACTTATCTTAAAGCCACTTTTGCTTGCCAAGAGTCACTGCTTTTACTGAAGTTTACAAGATTTTTTTTTCTTTCCAATGGCCAACTAATTATTTTAGGGATAATTTTCTTCCTATAAACCAAACAGCCGGGGGGCTACAAATATATATGCATGTATACGTGTGTATGTATTTAAATTTTTTCCCTCCCTTGTTTTTCCTTCCAGTCTTTATAATTAGTCTTTACTTGTAATAGCTTGGGGACATTGAAGATTAGGGAGATAAGTCCCCTCTAAAACATACTCTGTCCCAAGTCACTCCAGCACCACTCTTGTCTCTGTGTCTTGGCAAGGACCGCCCCACATGGGGCTGCCTCTGAGTCATTTTGTGCAGCCCGAAGCACCCCTGTGTTCTCCCACAAGTATCCTTGAATAGCGCAGTTCAGAATAGGGCGTGGGAACTGGCTAGAGGTTGTAAATCCATTCTCCTTCCTCCTCTTGGCTAGAAGGGGCTGGAACAGGGCCTAGGGAATCCAGTCCTGGACAAGTTCAGGCCAGCACAGGAGAACTAAGAGAAAAACCAGTGTCCTCCAAGGAGGAACACAAGGTCCAAAGCCTAAAGCTAAAGGGTCTCCCTCTGTCACACTTAATGCAAACCATTAATACAAAATGCAAGCAATACTGGCCTTGGGGGATGAAAAAAAAATTCTAAAAAAAAAAAAATTCCTGCTGTAGCTTTTCTTTTTACATGGGCATGCGTCATGCAATACTTGATTTCACAATTATTCAGTGACACTTTCTTGGACTGAATTTCACTCCTCCCTCTTTTAAGTCAACACTTCCCTGATCCTACTCCTCAATATCTCTGTCTGGGCATTTTTTTTTTTTTTTTTGAAATGGAGTGTTGCTCTGTCATCCAGGCTGGAGTGCAGTGGCGTGATCTCAGTTCACTGCAACCTCTGCCTCTCAGGTTCAAGCAATTCCCCTGCCTCAGCCTCCCAAGTAACTGGGATTACAGGTGTGCACCACTATGCCCGGCTAATTTTTTGTTTGTTTGTTTTTGTTTATTTGAGACAGTCTCGCTCTGTCTCCCAGACTAGAGTGCAGTGGCTCAATCTTGGCTCATTGCAAGCTCCGCCTCCCGGGTTCATGCCATTCTCCTGCCTCAGCCTCCCAAGTAGCTAGGACTATAGGCGCCCACCACCACGCCTGGCTAATTTTTTTGTATTTTTAGTAGAGGCAAGGTTTCACCATGTTAGCCAGGATGGTCTTGATCTCCTGATCTTGTGATCCACCCGCCTTGGCCTCCCAAAGTGCTGGGATTATAGGGGTGAGCCATTGTGCCCAGCCAATTTTTTTGTATTTTTAGTAGAGACGGGGTTTCACTGTGTTGGCCAGGCTGGTCTCGAACTCCTGACCTTATGATCTGCCAACCTCAGCCTCCCAAAGTGCTGGGATTACAGGCATGAGCCATCATGCCTGGCCTTTTTTTTTTTTTTTTTTAATTAGAGACGAGGTCTCACTATGTTGTTCAGGCTGGTCTCAAACACCTGACTTCAGGTGATCCACCCACCTCAGCCTCCCAAAATGCTAGGATTACAGGCATGAGCCACTGCGCCTGGCCTGGTATTCTTAAGATGAGCACCCCTTTAGCCTTTTCCTTCTCCTTAGACCAGTCTTACAATATTCTACAACACTGCCTGATGGTCTTTTCCCAATCACATTTAGTGGCCCTGAGTCCATGACACAACCAGCAAAAATGAGACACATACCCTATGTGGGCCCAGAAGAGACTTGTTTCTTATTCTGACATTAGGAAGTAGTTTGGATGAAGCAATAATGGAGGTCTTAGGTGGGAGCAGGTACTTCTTGCATCCTCAGGGCCCAAAGGGACTCTCTGCTTCAATACCTGAGACTTATCTGCCGGGAAGTGGAGGGGGAGTCATTGGCCCTAATCATAACCAGTTGTTATGCAGAGTAGCTGAATGGAAAAAACAAACAAACAAAAAAACAAGACCCGATGATATGTTGCCTACAAGAAACACTTCACCTACAAAGACCCACATAGACTGAGAATAAAAGGATGGAAAAAGATGCTCCACGCCAATGTAAACTGATAAACAGCAGGAGTGGCTATACTTACATTAGACTAAATAGATTTCAAGACAAAAACTATAAGAAGAGACAAAGAAGATCATTATATAATGATAAAGGGGTCATTCAGCAAGGGGATATAACAATTTTAAATAGATATACACCCAACACTAGAGCACCCAGATATATAAAGCAAACACTATTACAGCTAAAGAGAGAGATAGACCCCAATACGATAGTAACTGGAGACCTCAACAGCCTACTTTCAGCATTGGACAGATCTTCTGGATAGAAAATCAACAAAGAAACGTTGGACTTAATCTGTATTGTTGACCAAATGGAACTAATAGATATTTACAGAATGTTGCATCCAATGGCTACAGAATACACATTCTTTTCCTCAGCACATGGATCATTCTCAAGAACACACCATATCTTAGATCACACAACAAGTCTTAGTACATTTTAAAAAATTGAAGTAATGTCATACATCTTCTCTGACCACAATGGAATAAAACTAGAAATTAATAACAAGAGAAATTTTGGAAACATACAAACACACAGAGATTAAATAATGTCCTCTGGAATGACCAGTGGGTCGATTAAGAAATTAAGAAGGAAATGGAAACATTTCTTGAAACAAATGATAATGGACACACAACATACCAAAACCTATGGGATACAGCAAAAACAGTACTAAGAGGGAAATTTATGGCAATAAACCCTTACCTTAAAAAAGTAGAAAAACAGGCCCAGCATGGTGGCTCATGCCTGTAATCCCAACACTTTGGGAGGCTGAGGTGGGCAGATCACCTGAGGTCAGGAGTTTGAGACCAGTCTGACCAACATGGAGAAACCCTGTCTCTACTAAAAATACAAAATTAGCCAGGCGTGGTGGCGTATGCCTGTAGTCCCAGTTACTTGGGAGGCTGAGGCAGGAGAATCACTTGAACTCAGGAGGCGGAGTTTGTAGTGAGCTGAGATCACACCATTGCATTCCAGCCTGGACAACAAGAGCGAAACTCCATCTTAAAACAAAAACAAAAGCAAAAAATAAGTAGAAAAACATCAAATAAACAATGTAGCAATGCATCTTAAAGAAATAGAAAAGCAAGAGCAATCCAAACCCAAAATTAGTAGAAGAAAAGAATAAAGATCAGAGCAGGAATAAGTGAAATTGAAATGAAAAAAACAATAAAAAAATCAATGAAATGAAAAGTTGGTTTTTTGAAAAGATAAACAAATTTGACAAACTTTTAGCCTAAGACTAAGAAAAAAAGAGAGAAGACCCAAATATATAAAATCAGAGATGAAAAAGGAAACATGACCATTGATACCACAAAAATTCAAAGGATCATCAGTCAGTCAATAAGCAAGTACATGCAAAAAATAGGAAAACCTAGAAAAAATGGATGAATTCCTAAACTTCTAAGCTTCTAATTCCTAAGCTTCTGTGCAGCAAAGGCGACAATCAATAAACTAAAGAGACACCCCATAGAATGGGAGAAAATATTTGTAAACTACCTATCTGACAAGGAATTAATAACAGAATAGATAACAACCTCAAACAATTCAATAGCAAAGATCTAATAATCCAACTGAAAAATGGGCAAAAGATCTGAATAGAGACTTCTCAAAAGAAGACATACAAATGGCAAACAGATACATGAGAAGGTGCTTGACATCATTGATTATCACAGAAATGCAAATCAAAACGACAATGAGACATCATTTCACTTCAGTTAAAATAGCTTTTATTCAAAAGACAGGCCAGGCACAGTGGCTCACGCCTGTAAGTCCTAGCATTTTGGGAGGCTGAGGCGAGTGGATCACTTGAGGCCAGGAGTTTGAGACCAGCCTGGCCAACATGGAAACCCCGTCTCTACTAAAAGTACGAAAATTAGCTGGGCATGGTGGCTCATGCCTGTAGTCCCAACTACTGGGGAGGCTGAGGCAGGAGAATCGCTTGAACCCAGGAGGCGGAGATTGTTGCAGTGAGCGAAGATTGAGCTGGTGTTGGAGGAGGGGCCGGGTGGAAGGTGATTGAATCATGGAGGCAGGCTTCCCCCTTGCTGTTCTCATTGATAGAGTTCTCACAGAGCTGGTTGTTGTAAAATGTGGGGTACCTTCCCCTTGGCTCTCTCTTCCTCCTGCTCCAGGCATGTAGGACTGGCGGACTTCCCTTTGTGCATACGATGCAGCCTCACTCAAGCCTCTCAAAGAGTCCGTGGATTTGGTATCATGCCCATTTCAGAGATGAGAGGACCAAAGCTCAGGGATATCAGATGATGTGCCTAAGGTTGCAGCGCTGGAAAACAGTGTCATCAGGTTTGTAACCTGGGTCTGCCTCCCAAAGCCTGAGGTTGCCCTCCATTCAGTCACATGATAGGTCAGTGGACCTGTGGAGAGTGAGTGTTGGGTGGGCAGGAGTCCCATCACTCCTCTCCCATGGGTCCCTCCTTGGTGCCAGGTGTGTGAGCAGTATTTGTATTTTTACATTGATTCTTTAATACATTAAAAGCACAATCGTCATCACCATCATCATCATCATCATCTTCCCTCCATGTTGTGCACAGGCTCAAGACACCAAGGTTCTCAGAACTCTTTGTTTTGGGTAATAAAAATACTTTTCCTAATGTAAAGCTATTGTTAAACCATGTCTCATCATCATCTGTTAGCCGCAACATCAAAAACAACAACAAAAATAACAGCAAAGCTTCACAATAGATATACAGCACTCTCAGGACTCGCAAGAAGAAAACGTGGTGAAAAACTAGGCTGAGACCATAACACAAGATCTGGTGATCTCCGTGTAGAGTATTTATTACAGTGTCTTTTAAAATAGCGGGGCTTGAGCCCTCGGTAGGCTTTGAAATCAACTTAGTGAATCTTAGCTAGTATTAAAAAAATAGACTTCTGACCCAGCCATCCCATTACTGGGTATATACCCAAAGGATTATAAATTATGCTGCTATAAAGACACATGCACACGTATGTTTATTGCAGCACTATTCACAATAGCAAAGACTTGGAATCAACCCAAATGTCCATCAGTGACAGATTGGATTAAGAAAATGTGGCACATATACACCATGGAATACTATGCAGCCATAAAAAAGGATGAGTTTGTGTCCTTTGTAGGGACATGGATGCAGCTGGAATCCATCATTCTTAGCAAACTATCACAAGAACAGAAAACCAAACACCGCATGTTCTCACTCATAGGTGGGAACTGAACAATGAGATCACTTGGACTCAGGAAGGGGAACATCACACACCGGGGCCTATCATGGGGAGGGGGAAGGGGGGAGGGATTGCATTGGGAGTTATACCTGATGTAAATGACGAGTTGATGGGTGCAGCACACCAACAAGGCACAAGTATACATATGTAACAAACCTGCACGTTATGCACATGTACCCTACAACTTACAGTATAATAATAATAAATAAATTTTTTAAAAAAATAGACTTCTGAATTAATCTACATTTTAAGAGTAAGGCTTTTGTTTCAGTCCTATAGGTGTATGTGTGTGTGTGTATGTGTGTGCATGTGCACGTGTGTGTATTGGGTGTACACTTCTTGCTGTGGTTATCAGAAAGGCTTAACGGCCCTGCTGTTGAGAGCATTAATGAATGCCTGTGAGGAGTTAATGAAAAGGTAGCTGGGAATGTCCCCTGATCTTGTGCATCCACAGGGACCACGAATGCCTGCACGTGCAGGATTTACAATCAGGGCCTGTGCTTCACAGGGCTAGAATTAGATATTGAGTCAGATCACGAATGCATGCCACTTTAAAGCAGATGACACCTGGGTATAATTGGAAGATGAACAGTCAGCTAGGGAGTTGGGCTAGACAGAGCCATTCAGACCAAGTAATTGCAAGAGTTATAAGAAAGTAGGAAATGGCAGGCCCTAGAACTATTGTGGCCTAACTGCTACCTCAGTGTCTTTAGATACATTGGGAAATAATTTCTCCTACTTCTTATGGGCAGTAATTATTTATTACTCCTTTTAAGAATAATTTAAGCCGGGCGCGGTGGCTCATGCCTGTAATCCCAGCACTTTGGGAGGCCGAGGCGGGCGGATCACGAGGTCAGGAGATCGAGACCATCCTGGCTAACACAGTGAAACCCCGTCTCTACTAAAAATACAAAAAAATTAGCCGGGCGTAGTGGTGGGCACCTGTAGTCCCAGCTACTCGGGAGGCTGAGGCAGAAGAATGGCATGAACCCGGGAGGCGGAGCTTTCAGTGAGCCGAGATCGCGCCACTGCACTCCAGCCTGGGCGGGGGATTGAGACTCTGTCTCCAAAAAAAAAAAAAAAAAAAAGAATAATTTAAGACACACACACATATATATATTGTTTATATATATGTGTGTAAATACATATATGTATAAATATATATATTTATCTTATCTATCTTAAAAGGAGTAATAATGATAATTTTATATATTTAATTATACATAATATAATTATCTAGAATTAAATAATATAATAATAAATAATAAATATAATAATTACAATAATAAATATAATAAATATAATAATATAATAAGTAAACACAATTATATATTATTAATATATTAATAATACTAATAATATATAATTCTATATAATAATTATAATCAATAAATATAATAATAATTACTCCTTTTAAGATAGATAAATATATATGTATAGATATACCTATATCATATAAATATATATACTTATCTCTAAAATATTAATAAATAGCAGTAGCAGTAATTTCCATGGTTATTGTCTACTGACTGTCAGGCACCCTATTACGGGCTCTCCTGCATTATCTTTCATCTTCCCAAAAATCTTACAAGGTTGTTCTTGTGGAAGTTTTACACATCAAAGGACAGCAGGTATTGGTTTTGGGGAGTTAAAGGGAAAGATAAGCCGGTTGTCCAAGCACAAGGCTCATGGGATTCCATGAACTTGGTGACTTTAACCCTCTTTAGCTCTGCAGGTTCAGACACACACGTTTGTCAAT